>NC_060894.1:252500-260000 GCF_014805685.1 Silurus meridionalis | reverse complement strand
TGTCAGGGATTTGTAACAGTTTCTCAGTAACATGGCAAAGCCTTCAGAAGAGAGGCTGGTGAAGGTACAGGCGTTTATAGCTGCTATAACACAAGTCACAAATGATCATTAGATGTATCTATAAATGGATAAAAATTATAATGTGATGTTCTTTAATTAATAAAAAAAACCAAAGTGGAGGGAAATTACTGTGGTGTAGGAGGAAAAAACACTGAGGTCTGATGTGATTAGAGGAAAATAATCAACGTCAGGGTGGTTGATAATGAGGTTTTCTCAGTTCCCCTCTGGAGAACTTCTGGTTCTCTCATTATATATTTCTACAGGTCGACAGTTCTCCTGAGGGACTCGAAGGAGCTTTCATCTTTCTCCATGGTGGCCCAGATGGTAAGACGCTTCTGTCTGTCTGCCCAGACACCAGAACCTTCATGTTCTATGTATAGGAGACTAAATAAAGAATGAAGGATGAGTGAGGAGCGAAAAGCCTTGTAATTAACGTCTCCATACGTTTCTCTCTCACACACACACACACACACACACACACACACACAATCAAACTTAATGCTCCTAGGAAAAGGTTCTAGTCCACAGTGCAGAACTTCACCACTCAGACCTGGGTGGTTCTTCACTGGCTATAAACTCCAATAAAGGTTCAATATAAAATCCGTTCTAAGAAGAAAACTCCATGAGAACCTCTCACAGTCAGCCCAACCTACAGTCCAAAGGGTTCTTCAGTCATTCCATAAAACCTTAGAGGTCCAAGCAGAACCATTTTTACAAGTTGAGAACTTTAATTATCCAACATTTAGTCCAACTGATGTAAACACTGCAGGCTTCTTCTTCCTCTTAAAGACATTTTGATTCTGTCTGATTCACTCTGATGTAGAGATCCACACAGAACCTTTCCACAAACAGAGAGCTGGATGACATTAATGGGGTTCGGTTAGAGACCAAGAACCCTCAATTATCCAGATAACTCCTTAGGAGTATAAACGGTAGTTAGAACCTGTCAGTGAATGTGAGGGTTCTTTAAGAGTTCTTCGAGGGTTTGTTTAGATAAATGATGGTTGAAAATGAATTTAAAAAGAAAATGAAGAGAAAAATGAAGAACCTCAGAGGGACTTTTTCTAGGTTAGAACCCTTAATAATATAAAAAAAACTGTTTTAGAAGACTGTTCTGTGCAGAACTTTAAAACTAAGTTTTTTTTATACACAGAATTTAACTTCAGAATTTAATATTTGGCTTCTTACAAGTTCTCCAAGTGTTCTTTAAGGGTTCCTAGTCTCTGCAAAAAGTTCTACTTTAAACACTCCATGATATGAAAATACAGTAGGGTTCTACAGCAAAATCCCCCCAAGGGAACAACTCAAAGCCGTTAAAGGCGTTAAATAATTTTTGCTATTTAAATGTTTATTATTAGGGTAGATTGTGGTTATGATGTAGGAACCTCACCTGGTCCTCCGTCAGAACAATCAGCCTGGTCACGATAATGTTCACAACGTTTCCTAGACTGGCATCACGATAAAGTTTGGCAACCTGACCTCCAGAAAAGAAGAAAAGACACAAAGTCAGACAAAATGACACACACCATCTGTAGGGTGGAGAACGCTGATGTGATTGGACACTGCACGAGACCTAAACATGAAGCAGGATCAAACTTACAATGTTCATGACGGACAGGATGTAATGCTCGATGTCCTTGCGGCCGTGGTAGCCCACCATCATCTTATCAGCCACCACCAGGGTCTCGACAAACCGCTCGGAACTGATGGAGCGCCGCTGACGGGGCGGACTGTCAGAGGTGTGGTTATTCTGAGAAGGGGGCGGGGCCACATGGGCGTGGCTGCTTTTGTAATATGGTGTCCGCTTCATGGTGAAATCTGAGTGAAAACATCCAGCAGTAATTACTCAACATTTACAAAACTACTGGATTACAGCATTAAAAAAAGTTTTATTCCTCAACATCTATAACATCGTGTTCTAATCGAGCCGTTACCATGGAAACGAGACGAAAAAAACAGAACATCTCAAAGCATTCATATGAACCTGCACTTCTGCCAGAGTTGCTGATACAGATAATTAATCAACACTTTCTGACTGATCTGTGTGAAGTGCAATTATGTGTGTGTGTGTGTGTGTGTGTGTGTGTGTGTGTGTGACCACATTCCTAAAGTCAGAGTGTTTATGACCCAGATGCTGGAGGAAAAGTCAATAGATACGTCGTGTTGAGACTCGCTGACTTCCTTATGATGACAACCTTCACACTGACCTACAGCACACACACACACACACACACACACACACACACACACACACACACACTCCTCACACACACACTCCTCACACTGACCTACAGCACACACAAACACACACACACACACACACACACACACTGACCCACAGCACACACACACACACACACACACACACACACACACACACACTCCTCACACTGACCTACAGCACACAAACACACACCTCACACTGAACTACAGCACACACACACACACTCCTCACACTGACCTACAGCACACAAACACACACACTCACACTGAACTACAGCACACACACACACACACACACACACACACTCCTCACATCGACCTACACCACACACACACACACACACACACACACACACACACACACACACACACACACACACACACACACACACACACACACACTCCTCACTGACCTACACCACACACAAACACACACACTCCTCACACTGACCTACAGCACACACACACACACACACACACACTCCTCACACACACACTACTCACACTGACCTACAGCACACACAAACACACACTCCTCACACTGACCTACAGCACACACACACACACACACACACACTCACACACACACTACTCACACTGACCTACACACACACACACACACACACACACACTCCTCACACTGACGCACAGCACACACAAACACACACTCCTCACACTGACCTACAGCACACACACACACACACTGAACTACAGCACACACACACACACACACACACACACACACACACACACTCCTCACATCGACCTACACCACACACACAAACACACACACACACTCCTCACACTGACCTACACCACACACAAACACACACACTCCTCACACTGACACACACACACACACACACACACACACACACACACACTGACCTACAGCACACAAACACACACCTCACACACACACACTGACCTACAGCACACACACACACACACACACACACTCCTCACACACACTCCTCACACTGAACTACAGCACACACACACACACACACACACACACACTCCTCACACTGACGCACAGCACACACACACCTCCTCACACTGACCTACAGCACACACAAACACACACACTCCTCACACTGAACTACACACACACACACACACACACACACACACACACACACACACACTCCTCACACACACACTACACACACACACACACACACTCCTCACACTGACCTACAGCACACACAAACACACATTCCTCACACTGAACTACAGCACACACACACACACACACACACTCCTCTACAGCACACACACACACACACACACACACACACACACACACACCTCACACTGAACTACAGCACACACACACACACACACACACACACACACACACACACACACACACACACACACACACACACACACACACACACATCACACTGACCTACAGCACACACACACACACAGACCTACAGCACACACACACAGACCTACAGCACACACACACCTACAGCACACACCTCACACACACACACCACACACACACACACACACACACACACACACACACACTCCTCACACTGAACTACAGCACACACAAACACACACCTCACTCTGACCTACAGCACACACACACACACACACACACACACACACACTCCTCACTGACCTACACCACAAACAAACACACACACACTCACACTGACCTACAGCACACACACACACACACACACACACTGAACTACAGCACACACACACACACACACACACACACACACACCTACAGCGCACACACACACACACACACACACACCTCACACTGACCTACAGCACACACACACACCTACAGCACACACACCTACAGCACACACACACACACACACACACACACACACACACCTCACACTGACCTACAGTATATACACACACTCCTCACTGACCTACAGAACACACACACACACACACACACCTACACACACACACACACACACACACACACACACACACACACCTCACACTGAACTACAGCACACACACACACACACACACACTCACACTGACCTACAGCACACACACACCTTACACCGACACACACACACACACACTCCTCACACTGACCTACAGCACACACACCTCACACTGACCTACAGCACACACACACTCCTCACACTGACCTACAGCACACACACACACACATACTCCTCACACTGACCTACAGCACACACACACCTCTACAGCACACACACACACACACACACACACACACACACACACACAGACCTACAGCACACACACACACACACACACACACACACACACACACACACACACACACACACACACACACACACACAGCACACACACACATACACACACACACACACACACACACACACACACACACACACACACACACACACACACACCTCACTCTGACCTACAGCACACACACACACACACACACACACACACACACACACCTCACACTGACCTACAGCACACACCTCACACTGACCTACAGCACACACACACACACACACACACACACACACACACACTCACACTGACCTACAGAATACACACACATACACACACACTCCTCACACTGACCTACAGCACACACACACACACACACACACACACACACACACACACACACACACACACACAGCACACACACACACACACACACACACACACACACACACACACACACACTCCTCTACAGCACACACACACACATACTCCTCTACAGCACACACACACACCTTACACCGACACACACACACACACACACACACACACACACACACACACACACACACACACACACACACTCCTCACACTGACCTACAGCACACACACACACACACACACACACACACTCCTCACACTGAACTACAGCACACACACACACACACACACACACACACACACACAGACCTACAGCACACACACACACACACACACACACACACTGAACTACAGCACACACACACACACCTCACTGACCTACAGCACACACACACACTCCTCACACTGACCTACAGCACACACACACACACACACACACACACACACACACACACACACACACACACACACCTCACACTGACCTACAGAATACATACACACACACACACACACACACACACACACTCCTCACACTGACCTACAGCACACACACACATACTCCTCACACTGACCTACAGCACACACAAACTCCTCACACTGACCTACACACACACACACACACACACACACACACACACACACACACACTCCTCTACAGCACACACACACACTCCTCACACTGACCTACAGCACACACACACCTCACACTGACCTACAGCGCACACACACACACACACACCTTACACTGACCTACAGCACACACACACACACACACACACCTCACACTGACCTACAGAATACACACACACACACACACACACACACACACACACACCTCACACTGACCTACAGTGCGCACACACACACACACACACACACACAGACACACACACACACACACACAGACTCCTCACACTGACCTACAGAACACACACACACACACTCCTCACACTGACCTACAGAACACACACCTCCCATATTCACACACACTTATATATCAGGATGTACAACCCCAATTCCAAAAAAGTTGAAACACAAACCGATATTTATTCACATACACACAAACATCTTAAACACCAAAAGTTTACACATTTCAAGAAAAAACTTACGGTCGTTAAATTTGATGGCTGCAAAACAGTTCTAATGGGTTCTAATGGGTTCTAGAGCCCGAGATCTTCACTGTAGTTAAACAAAGCAGCAATTTTGTGACCTGAACATCACATGAGAGTTTCTCTTCATTTCTCCACCTCATTCTCACTGTAATAGAGCATCACCCACCTGAAACCCCACAGCTGAGCTCCTCACTGTGCTCCTGATGTAAAGGGACCGAGGATTTTTTATAGATAATGTGTGTCTGGCCTTCACCGGAGAGCTTGAACTCGCTGGAGTTTCTGGAGGACACATCCTTTAGAGGCTCGATTAAATACTGTTCTTCTTCTGTGGTGATTACGCCGTGCTTGTGGAGGAACAGAGGAAGAAAACAAACTTTCATTTCTTTTTAGATTCATCTCAAACTGTAAATCCTGCGTGTGTGTGTGTGTGTGTGTGTGTGTGTGTGTGTGTGTGTGAGACTGTCCAGGTTTTGAGGTTAGAGTTCAGGAGAAGCGTGCACATTTCTACGTGATTTGTATGCAAATGCAAATTAAATTTAAAAAATCACCTGCAATCCATCATAATGAGATAAATCACACTGAAACCACCAATTACACCAAGAACAACTCCATAATTACTGGGACACAAACCAAAGTACACAATCGTGTGCCCTCGACAACCCTCACCACAGCATAAATCACAGACGTACTCCAAAGACGTGTTTATAAAAAAACATTGGCACGTTCTCCACGTCTGTAAAAACCACAACGAAAGCAATTAAAGACCTTTCCAACAAATAATAAACTGCTGCACATGCAAACCAAATACACTCATTATATACGCCTGAGGAACAACACACACTGGAGGAGAGGAGGAGGAGGAGGGGGGAGAGAAGGAGAGGTTTGAGAGGGGAAAGTGGAAGGAGAGAAAGAAGAGAAGGAGAGGGTGAGAAGGAAAGTGAAAAAAGAGAGGAGAAGAAATGAAAGGATGAGAGATAAAAAAAGGAGAGGAGACGTTACTCACATGAGTTTTTCTAAAACATTGAGCTGATTAGTGTTTATAAAGTCTGCAGCTGAAACGATGCATTTGGCTTTAATTTGAACATTAATCACATTTTCGTAACATCACTGCAGCTGGACATGCTGAAAGAGAGAGAGAGAGAGAGAGGGAGGGAGAGAGAGAGAGAGAGAGAAAGCGAGATGCTGGACTTTTGCTTTACCCACATCTGAAATGTGTCTCTCACATGGATGAGCTCCAGACTGTAAATCATTTAACATTTAATCGGTTTTTTTTGCAGTCCATCTGAGCAGGGTTCTCTAATACCCTCTCTCTCTCTCTCTCTCTCTCTCTCTCTCCGTCCTCTTCCTGAAGTTGTAGCTCAAAGGCCATTTGGACACCGTTGCAGAGATCCGGTGTGAATCACAGAAGATACTCGAGACACTTCAAAAAGAAGACTTTCAGGAGACGTTGCAGAAGAACACTGGGAGCTGTATTGCTGTACAAGGCGACTATTTCGAAGGT
>NC_060894.1:245000-247500 GCF_014805685.1 Silurus meridionalis | reverse complement strand
TCTCCGAGGCATCCGGCCCGGTTTGATCCAGCGCCCGTTTTCTGCGTCCGGGTCGGTGCTGTTTCACAGTGTAACTCATAAACTCGCCCTTATAGTTCAGTCGGACCGGCACCGTGAGCTGGTAGTCGTCCAGGTGTGACAGGAACTCGCCTTCCAATTCAACAGCAGATAGCACAAGGTGAGGGATAATCGTACCATACACAATTACACAATCACACAATTACACAAATACACAATCACACAATTACACAATCACACAATTACACAATTACACAAATACACAATCCCACACGCACACAAAAATACAACACAAGCATACAATACACAATCACACAAAATACAACACAATCTTATAATTACACAATCACATACTCACAAAATCACACAGATCACAGACTAACACATTCACACAATCACACACAATCAATCAAACAAATACACAAACAACTAATAACACACAATTACACAATAACAATCAAGCAAATCACACAAATAACAAATACAAAATTACACTAAACACAATAACACACAATTACACAAATACACAATAACAAAATTACACAATCACAAAATAACAAAATTATACACAATCACAAATACACAATCACACAAATCATGTTTGATGTGTAGAGCAATAGAAGGAACCTGAGTCTTACCTTGAGAACTGTAAGAAAGACTCTGAGGATCAGCAGCAGCCAAAAGCAGGATCAATATCCAAGTCAGCGTCTTCCACAAAATTTCCATAATTTAGCGAAAGTCTGACATGGGGGAGGGGGTTTGGGGGGAGGGGGCGCTACACCAGGATTAAAACACTTCACTCAGTCCAGCACCGTAACAGATTTGATCTGATGATCATCTCTGACGCTCTCAAACAGCTCTCTTCAGTCCACAGAGACGTCCAGGAAGCTTAACAATCTTTGGAAAGTCGAAGCGCCCAGGTCTGACTCGCATGTCCGTCCGAACGTCTGCCAGCCATGAGTGAGGCCAAATTACTTCAAGTAAGTCCAGAGCAGCAGATCTACAGCAGGAGGTTCTCGTTTGAGTCTGTCCATTTGTCTGCCTGGAAGAGAATCAGAACAGAGAACATGCTTAAGCTCATTCAGACCGAACAGAGATTTCAGTCAGTGCATCTGCCACGGGGACGTTTCTGCAGTCACTCTGAGCTCATACGTGATGAGTGCACGGCCAAACGAAGCTTCCATCTTCCACACTGCTAGAATGGACAATTTCCCGCAACTGACCTTTAAACAACGTAACCTCTGAGGGTCGTTTTATCACAAAATGCACTGGGAAACATCACTCCAATCTGGCAACCCTGGAAGTTTAAAGTCCACTGATGATTTACTTCAACTCTCAACCCATCTACTTTCTCCACACCATGGTTCCTTCCTTCTCTAAAACAATGTCACCTGTATACAAATCTACACCTGCGTTTACATGAGCAAAGTTGCTTGTATTCAGATTCGGGGTTACGCAGTTCTTACTAAGTTCCTACTAAGTTCCCAATTGGATTATCAAAATCACCTGTGTGGAGTTCAGGCCTCCAAGGTTGCTAGATTGTTCAGAGTTGTTTAATATAGTCTAGACCAGGGGTGCACACACTTTTTTAGCATGCAAGCTACTTATAAAATGACCAAGTCAAAATGATCTACCTACTTTAAAAACGCAAAAAATAAATGTCTATTTTTTTTATGTCATGCGATCTACACACACTACCTTCGCAATCGACCGGTAGATTGTGGTCGCTGTACTGGGCACCCCCGGTCTAGACAGTTAAAAAATTAAACAAACCAAAAAACCCACTTACCCATGAACTTGTAAAAAACAGCAAGAAAAAGCAAGAAAAAGTGAACGGATCGTGTGTAACGGAGACAAAGACTCTGTCTTTGACAAACTCCGCACCCACATCCATAATGTAACTTCTAACCAGCATTGGATAACTAAAGTGTGTAATTACGCCTGAGATCTGAACAAAAACAGTGTCGTTCCAGTATTTAACCCTCACGGAACACTAAAACACTAATGCCACATGACGTCAAAAACCAGCTGACTCGGTCACCAGACTGCAGACTCACGTTATCTAAGGATTATTTATGTTGGGACACTCAGTTGGAATTTGGTGACATCAGTCTCAGTCCATGCTAATTATCTGCAGAGTTGACTCAGGAGACTTTAGGAAAATCACCATGCTGAGCTGAACCCTGAGCCTCCTGGACTGGAACTGATGACTCCTAGGCAGGCTGTGGACAGAGGAAAAGTCAAACAACCGTCTTCACCGTGTAGTTAGTGTAAATAACCCCTGATACAGCATGCGTGTGGTGATCAAGGTCACTGATTACAGTCATTTGGATAGTTCTGTTCTGGAAGCAGCGTCTGGAGCTCAGGGGTTATTTACAGACTTCAAATCCAAAGCGTCTCGTCATTATAAAGAACCTCACTAAGTTATTAAGTGTATTAGCAAAGAATTCACCAAACTCAGAGTTTCTCAAACAAAGACAGA
>NC_060894.1:232500-240000 GCF_014805685.1 Silurus meridionalis | reverse complement strand
CACGTGAAGTTCTGGAAGAAGAAAGAAGACGAAGGAATCGAGTTTGTGAAACATTTTCGGAGCCACCTGAGTGAGTCTCTGCGACCGCGTTCATGTTGCACTGTGTCCCCTCAGTCACGTTCTAACGCCGTGTGTGTGTGTGTGTGTGTGTGTGTGTGTAGGTGTGATTGAGTGTATTTCAGTCAGTGCTGAAGGAGCACTCCTCTGCACTGTAGGAGATGATCAGGCCATGAAGGTGTTCGACGTGGTGAACTTTGACATGATCAACATGCTGAAGCTGGGGTACGACCTCACCGTGTCTCCATCTCAAAATATCACCATACTGAACACACACACACACACACACACACGGAGGGAGGTGGAGGTGCAGTTAATGACTCTGTAGTCTATAGAGTTACATGTTGAAGTAGGAAGTGTTCTGACCCGTGTGTGTGTTTGGTTCCGATGCGTCAGGTTCCACCCGGGTCAGTGTGAGTGGATCTATAACCCTGGTGATGCCATTAACACTGTGGCCTGCAGCGAGAAAGCCACAGGGAAGATTCACGTGTATGACGGACGTGGCAGTAACCAGCCGCTGCACACGTTCGAGAAGCTGCACACGTCTCCTCTGTGTCAGATCCGTCTGAACGCGCGCTACCGGGTCGTGGTGTCGGCCGACCGAGCCGGAATGCTGGAGTACTGGACCGGGCTTCCCAGCGACTTCAGGTTCCCCAGGCAGGTGGAGTGGGAGTTTAAAACTGACACGGACCTTTATGAGTTTGCCAAGTGTAAAACCTTTCCTACCAGCCTGGCCTTCTCACACGACGGGAAGAAGATGGCCACCATCGCCGCCGACCGCAAGGTCCGGCTCTTCCGCTTCCTGACGGGGAAACTCATGCGCGTCTTCGACGAGTCGCTAACCGTACGGAAAACCCCTGCACAAGAACACCTTTTACTTTTACTGGAGTTTTACCATGTGACTTGATATGTGTGTGTGTGTGTGTGTGTGTGTGTGCACAGATGTTTACAGAGCTGCAGCAGATGAGACAGCAGCTACCCGACATGGAGTTTGGCCGCAGGATGGCGGTGGAGAGAGAGCTGGAGAAAGTGGATGGCATTCGGCTGACCAACATCATCTTTGATGAGACGGGACACTTTGTTCTGTATGGAACCATGCTGGGCATCAAGGTCATCAACGTGGAGACCAACCGGTGAGTCATGTGACCAGGGGAGGCGGCCATACAGTAATGCATCGCTATGGTAACGGTGCTTTTTCACTGAAAATGTGCCCCCGTGTGTGTGTAAAATATATACACGTATAAATATGTATATGTAAAATATATAGTGTGTGTGTGTGTGTGTGTGTGTGCATGCACAGGTGTGTAAGGATTTTAGGGAAGCAGGAGAACATCCGTGTGGTGCAGCTCAGTCTGTTCCAGGGCATAGCGAATGCTATGAAGGCGGCTCCCACCATCGAGATGAAGGCGTGTGATAACCCCGCCCTCCAGAACACCGACCCCGACCCCACCATCTTCTGCACAGCCTTCAAGAAGAACCGTTTTTACATGGTGAGAACTTTTACTTTTAGTACCCAGCTAGAGCTCTCACTGAGATCAGACCAGTGCACTGAGGGCTTTCATCTCAACCTTCAACCACCTTCACTCTCCCTCTCTCTGAACCCAACCATACACACACACACACACACACACACCTGCCTCTCCAGTATTTATTTTCCTCCTCCTAATCCAGTTGTGTCCAATCTTTTCCACAACGAGCAGGTTTTCATTTCAACCAATCACGAGCCACACCTGATCGTTGAACAGAAAATAATTCGATCTTAGCAGGTAGAACTTGCTGTGGACTTGTTTGGTTGGAATGTAAACCTGCAGCCACACCTGAAAGTGTGTGAGGGTTTCAGGGTGGGTACTGAATACTGAAGGTTACTGCTGCAGGAGATGATGTACAGTTTGGTGTAATATCACTGATCTGTGTACAGTTCACAAAAAGAGAGCCAGAGGACACCAAGAGTGCCGACTCGGACAGAGACGTCTTCAACGAGAAGCCATCAAAAGAGGAAGTGATGGCTGCCACACAGGCAGAAGGTCCAAAGAGGGTCTCGGACAGCGCCATCATCCACACCACCATGGGAGACATTCACCTGAAGCTCTACCCTGTGGAGTAGGTGCAGCTCATGCTTTAACACACACCACTCAAGTCTTCTCTTTTCACACTAACGCTCTGCTCCTCAGGTGCCCCAAAACTGTGGAGAACTTCTGTGTCCACAGCAGGAACGGCTACTACAACGGACACTTGTTTCATCGTGTCATAAAGGTATTGTAGTTACACCAAACAGTCAGGCAGTGGCGATGGTCTTCACACTGCTCCTCAGTGAAACCTAGATCATGCAAGAAACCTGTAATCAATCAAGTTCAGAATCAAGTGTGGCTCAGACATGAACCCCACACAAATCTTCTTCTTCTTCTTCTTCTTCTGGCTGCTTAAATCAGGGGTCACCACAGTGGATCATCCTTCTCCCTCTTTTCCTTCCTCCTGGTGGCTCCATCCTTAGCATCCTCTCTCCTCTGCACATGTCCAAACCATCTCAATCACACCTCCCTCACCTTGTCTCCAAACCTCTTCTCCCTGCAACCGCACCCTTCCACTGCCCTCTCTCTCATTCACACACACGTACTCTGTCTTACTCCTACTGACTTTCATTCCCCTTCTCTCCAGAGCGTACCTCCACCTCTCCAGGATCTTCTCCACCTGGTCCCTACTCTCACCACTAATCACAATATCATCCACAAACATCATAGTCCATCACCACTGCAAATAGGAAAGGGCTCAGAGCCGATCCTTAATGCAATCCAACCTCCACCTTGAACCAGTCTGTTGTTCCTACTGCACACTTCACTGCTGTCACACTGTCCTCATACATGTCCTGCACCACCCTCACATACTTCTCTGACACACCAGACCTCCTCATACAATACCACAACTCCTCTCTCCACCCTGTCGTACGCTTTCTCTAAATCCACAAACACACAATGCAGCTCCTTCTGACCTTCTCTATACTTCTCCATCAACATTCTCAAAGCAAATAATCCCTTATTCTTCAAGATCAGTACCAGCACACTCCTCCTCCATTCCTCAGGCATCTTCTCACCTTGCAAAATCTTGTCGAACAATCTGGTTAAAAACTCCACTGCATCTCTTCTAAACATCTCCATGCTTCTACCGGTATGTCATCTGGTCCAACTGACTTTCCACTCTTCATCCTCTTAATCGCTGCTCTCACTTCCTCCTTACTAATCCTATCCACTTCCTGCTTCACCATCTCCACACCATCCACCTGCCCCCACACAGATAACTCTCATAACGTCTGAGTTCTGGTGTGTGTGATGAAAGCACAAAGATCAGAGTGAGTGTGACTGATCTGGTTTCTCCTCTGCAGGGTTTCATGATCCAGACTGGAGACCCCACAGGAACAGGGATGGGAGGAGAGAGCATCTGGGGAGGAGAGTTTGAGGACGAGTTCCACTTCAGTCTGAGACACGACCGACCGTACACACTCAGCATGGCCAACGCTGGACCAGGAACCAACGGCTCTCAGTTCTTCCTCACGGTGGTGCCTACGGTCAGAGTCCGATCCCTCGCTCCCACCCGTCTAATCCTAATCCAATCCCTCGCTCTCACCTGTCTAATCCTAATCCGATCCCTTGCTCTCCTCGATGTTGAATATGTAGAGACATAAAGAAAATATGGAAGGAGATAAGAGACTGCTGTTCTCACAAACATGCACATACACATTACATCATATACTTTATACACACACACACACACACACACACACACACACACACACACACACGTACGTGTGGAAAAGTGTCCCAATACAATGTAGTGTACATGTGTGGAGTCTCTTCATGGCTGAATATAGAGTCTGATTACAGGAGTGTTGATTATTTGATGTGTGTGTGTGTGTGTGTGTGTGTGTTTCTCCTCACAGCCTTGGTTGGACAACAAGCACACAGTGTTTGGACGAACCACAAAAGGGATGGAGGTGGTGCAGAGGATCTCCAACGTCAAGGTCAACCCAAAGACTGATAAACCATATGAGGACATCAGCATTATCAACATTACCATCAAGTAGAACACACACACACACACACACACACACACACACACACACACACGGTGTGTGTCTCTGCCCTGGTCCTGATTTTGTATAATAATAAAGATCTTTTTTCCAAGATGGATGTATGAAAGTGTTTGATGAACACACGAGATCTTTTTACTGTTCTGGTTTATTGGAGAACATTTACAGATGATGATAAAATAAAAGAAAGCCAGTGAAGTTCACGACAGATCCACGTGGACGTGTGCACGTGCTCACACTACAGCTCCGAGTGAAGAATAAAAAACATTTACACATGCGTTTAAATCTGTACACGTTACACAGCAACCAGAGCGAATGGAACTAAAACACCACTGAAACATCTGTACACGTGACACGTGCGGCTTATTTAAACGTCACCTCTGAATGAAGTGCTAACGGTTGATCGTGGTATATTTATATGCTGCAGCCGGTTGAAGCGGCGGAAAGAGAACTTTACTGCACTCGGAGCGTTTAAAGTTGCAGGAAGGATCAAACGATTCCAATGTTTGTTTCATGTTGAATATGCGTTTGTGTAAAACATTTCAGAAAATAGTAACAGCCTTTAAAGTATAAATAAAGTGTAACGCTGTGTTCTGTAACGCACCTGCTGTAACAGACCCACCCGCAGTAACCCACGCATCCGCAGTAACGCACCCACCCGCAGTAACCCACGCATCTGCAGTAACGCACCCACCCGCAGTAACCCACCCACCCGCAGTAACGCACGCAGCCGCAGTAACCCACGCATCCGCAGTAACGCACCCACCGCAGTAACCCACCCACCGCAGTAACGCACGCAGCCGCAGTAACCCACGCATCCGCAGTAACGCACCCACCCGCAGTAACCCACCCACCCGCAGTAACGCACGCAGCCGCAGTAACCCACGCATCCGCAGTAACGCACCCACCCGCAGTAACCCACCCACCCGCAGTAACGCACCCGCTGTAACCCACCCACCCGCAGTAACGCACGCATCCACAGTAACGGACCCGCCCACTGTAACCCGCCCGCAGTAACGCACGCATCCGCAGTAACGCACCACCCGCAGTAACGCACCACCCGCAGTAACGCACACGCTGTAACACACCCACCCACCGTAACGCACCCACCCACTGTAATGCAGCAACGTCAAATAAATAATAAAACGAATCCAATCAGAAAGCAGGTTTATGTTCCATATAAAACTGAAGAGGAAATCAGAGCGGTCACATGATCAGCACTTCCTCAGTAAACTCTACAGTCATCATTAGTGTACTGTAGAATAAAAAGAGCTGGTACCTCACACCACCATCCTCTCATCTCCTCTCCAGCGCTCTGAAGTAATGATGAAGATCTGAACACGGGACGATTACTCAGAACCTAAAAAGCTAAAGATCAGTGTAGCGCCGCCTGGTGTTGGGGTTGTTAGTTGTAGTGAGACTGAGTGATGATTAAACACGAGTTTAGCGTGAGACAGAGAGTCTGTGCTGGCTGGAGGGTGCGGTACCGTCCCCGGGTCCGTTAGGCCACGTCCAGAACCCCTGCGGCCACCAGCTGGCGTGAGAGCCAGTCCAGACCCTCGTGCAGACCAGTACCACTGCGGGCATCGCAGCCCTGAATGTGCCAGCTCCGCCCACAGCACAGCTTATGGAGACTCAGCAGCTCCGTCATCTCCTCCACCGAGACAGCACCGGGGACGTCCTGTCCACACACACACACACACACACACACACACACTTCAGTTCTATCACTTTTATTTGGGAGAGTGATTTTAACAATACGCATCATCTCTAAGTAGCTTCACATATAAACCTGTAATAATGAGGGAACCAGTGGTGACTGTGGTGAAGGAAAATCATGGGATGGTATGAGGAAGAAACCAGACTCAGGAGGGAACCTCATCCTCATCACCGAATGTCCATCATTACAGTTCCATCATGTGTGCAGTGATGGTGATGGTCCTGAGCACATCGTCAAATCCATCCTCGAAGCTCCTGTGTTCTCCGTAATCTCATGGTTGGTTTGTTTCTTGTTGTTTGTCAGCATCAGTGGCTACGTCCATGTTTTAGAATTGCAGTTTTAATGAAATACTCTGCATTGGTTTGGTGTTCATTTGTTTGATTATCTGGCAGATGTCTGAGATTGTAACGTGTTGGAATGAAAAATCAATTTGAGGAGAAATGATCTGGTTCTTTGGGAGAAGACCTGGTTAAGGTGCTGAGTTTGGAAGCAGTAGATTTAAAGTGAATCCTGTAACATGTTGAATTTAAAGTGTATTTTATATATAAATCTGTAGATCTGAGATTCTAAACCTGGACTTTGAGGAATGTAGAGCGGTTCCTCTCGTGTCTCACCTGTTTGTTGGCGAAGATGAGCAGTAGAGCGTCTCTCAGCTCCTTCTCAGTCAGCAGCTTGGCCAGTTCACTGTGAGCCTCCATCAGTCTGTCTCTGTGACAGCTATCAATCACAAACACCACCGCTGTGGAGCGAGACACAGGGAAATGAAGCACTGTGTGTGTGTGTGTGTGTGTGTGTGTGTGTGTGTGTATACCTTGTGTGTTCAGATAGTAGTGCTTCCACAGTGGTCTGAGTTTGTGTTTCCCTCCAACATCCCAGATGGTGAACTTGAGATTTTTATACTCCACGGTTTCCACGTTAAAGCCTGAAAAGGAAACGAGTTCCATTAAAGAGGGAACTGGACCTCCAGGTCTTGGTTCTAGCATGAGGTGAGTTCCTCAGTGTGCTTCTACCTATAGTGGGGATGGGCTGCATGAACTCGTCCTGCTTCAGTTTAAAGAGGATGGTGGTTTTTCCTGCGCTGTCCAGCCCCAGTGTCACCACACGGATCTCCATCTTGGGTCCGATGTGGACGCGGTTATCCTGCAACACAGAACAGTTCACTTCAGTCCGGTTCTTCAGGAACGTTCTGCTCTTTAACCAAAACCAGAACCCTGTTCTCTTTACACAGAGACTAACAGAGAATCATCTGAGAGAAAAATGTGAACTATCCATCTTTTCAGTATTTACCCTTAATCTTGTGTTCCTCATATCTCAGTATTTAGAAGAAGAGTTGACTTAACTGTGCAGAGCGACTTACTGTCTTAGTGATTCAGTCTGTGATTCACTTCAGTCCAGTCTGTGATTCAGTCTGTGATTCACTTCAGTCCCGTCTGTGATTCAGTCTGTGATTCAGTCTGTGATTCACTTCAGTCCCGTCTGTGATTCAGTCTGTGATTCACTTCAGTCCAGTCTGTGATTCAGTCTGTGATTCACTTCAGTCCCATCTGTGATTCAGTCTGTGATTCAGTCTGTGATTCAGTCTGTGATTCACTTCAGTCCCATCTGTGATTCAGTCTGTGATTCAGTCTGTGATTCACTTCAG
>NC_060894.1:205000-225000 GCF_014805685.1 Silurus meridionalis | reverse complement strand
ATGGAACACATTTAAGAAAGACGATTTCCAACGTTATAACCTTATAGTCAAATCTAAGAAATGTTTTTATTAATGATTAAACATACTAAACTCGTTCTTACCTAATTATTTTACATAAAACAAAAATAATATTTAATATTAGATACACTTTATTTGTTTGTATGTTTGTTTGTAGATTCTTATAAATTGCGCTTTGATCCTGAAACCCTTTACGCTTCATCGAAAACGCGTTTTGTGCCTGTGCGCTTGCCGTAGTCAGCTGATCATGCAGGTGAAAGGTCTACTGGTAGACAAAATGGACGTTAATCAGGCTAAACAGGAGCATCTCCTCGCTTTAAAGGGTTCGTATTTAATACATGTTTTTTGTGTGAAATGTTTATTTAACATGTTTATATGTTTATAAGTTTTAAACGATCCAGAGTAATAAAATGTGTTATTAAAATTAGCATTTATAAAGTTAACCAGCTACATGTCGCTTCCTGATCGCTAATGGGGTCACATTATTATAGAAAGTGCACTAGAAAGTGTTTACAGGCCGCTGTTTACTACTGAATGTAGTGCACCAGTACAGGGTGGAGGAGGGATTTGGGACAGAGCTTGAGCATGACACAGTCAGGTGTTTAAAAGGGTGATTTCGAGTGTTAATGGAGACGAAGTTCATTTACACTCAGTTATTCACCATCATCATCATCACCACCATCATCATCATCACCACCATCATCATCACCACCATCATCATCATCACCACCACCATCATCACCACCACCATTATCATCACCACCACCATTATCATCACCACCACCATTATCATCACCACCACCATCATCACCACCACCATTACCATCACCACCACCATTACCATCACCACCACCATTATCATCACCACCACCATTACCATCACCACCACCACCATCACCACCACCATTACCATCATCACCACCATCATCACCACCACCACCATCACCACCATCATCATCACCACCACCATCATCATCACCACCACCACCATCATCACCATCATCATCACCACCACCATCATCACCACCACCATTATCATCACCACCACCACCATCATCATCATCACCACCATCATCACCACCATCACCATCATCACCACCATCATCACCACCATCACCATCATTATCACCACCACCATTATCATCACCACCACCACCATTATCACCACCACCATCATTATCACCACCACCATCATTATCACCACCACCATCATTATCATCACCACCACCATCATTATCACCACCATCATTATCACCACCACCATTATCATCACCACCACCACCATTATCACCACCACCATCATTATCACCACCACCATCATTATCACCACCACCATCATCACCACCACCATTATCATCACCACCATCATTATCACCACCACCATCATTATCACCACCACCATTATCATCACCACCACCACCATTATCACCACCACCATTATCATCACCACCATTATCATCATCATCTATAAATAAGGAAATGTACAGTATTTTTTTTCTTTTAAATCATTTATTAAAAAATTATATTACAATAAAACTGTTTAAATTAAATCTAAAAATAAAAATTAATTTGAACTGTTTTTGATTTATGTTTTTATTATGGATGTGATTCTTAATTATTATTATTATTATTATTATTATTATTATTATTATTTATCAAATATTCTCTTTAAATGTTGTAACTTGATAAATTAGATTATTGTTGTTATTGTGTAGATGTTGTGTACACACACACACACACACACACACACACACACAGTGCTGTCAGTGTAATAATCAGTGTGTGTTTGTTGTTAGTGATGCGTCTGACCAAACCCACACTGTTCACCAACATGCCTGTAACATGTGAAGACCGAGATCTACCAGGTAACTGCACACACACACTTGCACACACACACTTGCACACACACTTGCACACACACTCGCGCGCACACACACTCGCGCACACACACACACACACACACACACACACACACAGATCAGGTATACCATTATTACCATGTGAACTACTTTAGCAGTTTGAGCTACAGGAGCTCGTCTGTTAGATCAGACCACACGTCCAGACTTCACTCCTCACGTGCATCAATGATCCTCGGCCGCCCACGACCCTGTCGCCGGTTCACCACTGTTCCTTCCTTGGAGCACTTTTGATAGATACTGACCACTGCAGACCAGGAACATCCCACAAGAGCTGCAGTGTTGGAGACGCTCTGACCCAGACGTCTAGACGTCACACTTGTCAAACTCACACAAATCCTTACACTCACACGTTTCCTGCTTCTAACATTAACTTTGAGCACTAAATGTTCACCTGCTGCCTGACAACAGGTGCCATGATGAAGAGATGATCAGTGGTGTTCACTTCACCCCTCAGAATAATGATAATGTTCTACCTGATCAGTGTGTATTTACCTGTGAGGTGTGTGTGTGTGAGTGGAGCAGATTCCTCTCAGTCAACACAGAGCAGGAATAAACACACACCTTTAAATTATCTCATTTATTCAATTACTGAAAACAGTTTTAAAATTCTTCCACGTATTTTTCTTGCTCTTAAAGTCTCATTCAGACAAAATTAATAAATACGATGTTTTTAAAATAAATACTGTAATAAAAGAGAATGCTGCTCCAGATCTCCACAACTCGTGTGTCTGCTTCGCTCAATTGTCTACTAAATAAATGCTGAGAAATCCATGACCTGTAATCTGACCTGGCCTATTGTGTGTGTGTGTGTGTGTGTAGGCGATCTGTTCGGGCGGCTCATGAGCGAAGACCCGTCTACTATAAAGGGGGCGGAGTCTCTGATGCTGGGGGAGATGCTCACACTGCCACAGAACTTCGGGTAAAAAGCACATTTATTATTAGACACTCAGAATGAGATCAGATTTGGCCTCTGTTATTTATTTGTTTGTTTATTTGGTTTTAGTTCATGTAGATTTCACACTGAACTTTTCTGCTCCTGGTTTCATATTAAAGGTTGAAATATTTCTCTGAAACACTGAAACATCCCCATTTTACCCCACACACCCGCTGAGCTCTGCGCTCTGATTGGTCAGCAGGTGGTGATTAGTTTTCTGACAGTACTCTGATGCTTATCGTTTCCATAGTAACGCCTCACTCATAACGTCTGTATGGAGAAACGGTGTGTTTGTGTAAGACGTGTGGAAGGAGTCTTCAGTGTCAGTGCTGTGTAGGAGTCAGAGGTGAAGGTGGGAGGAGTTTACTCTGCTTTCCGGGGGAGCGAGTGTGTATATCTGCTGTACGAGGTGGTATCTCCAGGTGGTATCTAAAGTTTGTAGACTCGCTCTGTTTACAACAAAGTACTTTATTTATTTATTTATCACCTTCAAAATAGTTGCCTTGTACAGCAATACAGCTCCCAGGGTTCTTCTGGAACGTGTCCTGAACGTTAGATCAGCACCAGTCCCACGGTCTTCTAATGTACACAGGACGATGTCTTTTAGCACACTGACTTATGAAGGTCGGTGCTCCCTGTGACTGCATGGGCAGCCTCGTGCTGCCATCCGTTGGCGTGTTACAGAACTAGTCTGGGAACTTTTTGATACCCCCTCATAATGTAAGTGAGCAGAGGAACTCGTTGTCGGTGATATAACAGTGTGTGTGCTGAATATTTCTCATGTTATTGTATTATTGTGTGCGTGTGTGTGTGTGTGTGTGTGTGTGTGTGTGTACGTACAGAAATATATTCCTGGGTGAGACCTTCTCCAGCTACATCAGTGTCCACAACGACAGCAACCAAGTGGTGAAGGATATACTAGTGAAGGTACAGAGTGCTGCTGGGGAACACACTGTGTGTGTGTGTGTGTGTGTGTGTGTGTGTGTGTGTGTGTGTGTGTGTGTGTGTGTGTGTGTGTGTGTGTTCACTCTCTCTCCCTCTCTTGGTGCAGGCTGATCTTCAGACCAGCTCTCAGAGGTTAAATCTCTCAGCGTCTAACTCGGGCGTGTCTGAGCTAAAACCAGAGTGCTGCATTGATGATGTCATCCACCATGAGGTCAAGGAGATCGGGACTCACATGTAAGATCTGGATAAAGTTCTACATGTTAATGAAGCTGCATATGGTACACACACCTGGGCCTACACACACACACACACACACACACACACACACACACACACACCTGGGCCTATACACACACCTGAGGCGGATCATCTCCCTTATTCTTAAAGATCAGTACCAGCACACACCTTCTCCATTCCTCAGGCATCTTCTCACCTTCCAAAATCCTGTTAAACAATCTGGTTAAAAACTCCACTGCATCTCTCCTAAACATCTCCACGCTTCTACCGGTATGTCATCTGATCCAACTGACTTTCCACTCTTCATCCTCTTATTTGCTGCTCTCACTTCCTCCTTACTAATCCTATCTACATCCTGCTTCACATCTCCACACCATCCAACCTTCTCTCTCTCTCATTTTCCTCATTCATCAGCTGCTCAAAATCCTCCCTCCATCTTCTCAACACACTCTCCTCACTAGTCAACACATTTCCATCTCCATCCTTTATTGCTCTAACTTGCAGCACATCCTTCTCAACCTCTTTCTCCTTCTGCTCTCCTGCACTTCCTCATTCCACCACCACGTCTCTTTGTCTTCCTTTCAATTTCCAGATGTTACACCAAGAACCTTTCTAGCTGTCTCCCTCATCACTCCTGCAGTAGTTGCCCAATCATCCAGCACCTCTTCACCACCACCGAACTCCTGTCTGACCTCTTCCCTGAACCTCACACTACACTCTTCCTCCTTCAGCTTCCACCATCTTATTCTTCTTTCAGTCCTCACTCTCCTCCTCTTCTTCACCTCCAAAAACATCCTACAGACCACCATCTGATGCTCACCCTCACCCCCGGGCTTGGGCCCGGCACTAAGAGTGCACTGGCTTGTGCAACCATGATGACTGGGTCTCTCTCTCACACACACACACACACACACACACACACACACACACACACACACACACACACACAAAAACAGTGTACACACATCTGTTTATTGTGATGACGCCTGGTGCTTTTTATCAGTACATAGTTACAGTTCAGCTCATATCAAGTTTCACCTTACAGCAGTGATAATTGTGTGTGTGTGTGTGTGTGTGTGTGTGTGTGTCCCTTCACAGCCTGGTGTGTGCTGTCAGCTACACCACTCAGACCGGAGACAAATTGTACTTTAGGAAGTTTTTCAAATTTCAGGTGAATATTTTAAACCTTTTATTTATTATTTTTTGGGGTGTGTGTGTGTGTGTGTGTGTTTATTTATTAACCCTTTTATGCACATAAATTCTGTTTGTGTTACAGGCAGGAAGCTGCTGATGTAAAACTTTTCGTTTAGTACTTTAGAAAAAAAATAAATTTTTATATTGTTTAAAAACATTGGAATCTTTTTTTTACATTTCAGGCATCATTATTTATTAATTTAATCTGTTTAGGATTTTAATATCAGTGGTTTTCAGAAGGAAAACGTGAAACGTATTTAAAAGCGATTATAAATAAATAAATAAATAAATGTGAACACTAATTGAATGAGATGTAAATAAACCCCTGTAGAAGTAGTGTGTGTGTGTGTGTGTGTGTGTGTGTGTGTGTGTGTGTGTGTGTGTGTGTGTGTGTGTGTGTGTGTGTGTGAGGGTTCGGAGGCGTGGAGTTTGAAGTTATGTATCAGCTTAGTGTGATCAGAGCAATGCAATTAACATCAGAGTTCCACAGCAGAGCCTGAGAACCTCCTCCTTATGAGTCTCTGTACAGCACAGAACCAGAACCAGATCAGATACGACACTCGGACACTCACTCTGCACTTTATTATTACTAGATCTGTCTGATACTAGAGTGTGTGTGTGTGTGTGTGTGTGTGTGTGTGTGTGTGTGTGTGTGTATAGAGTGTACAGTATATTGTGTGTGTTGTGAGAGCTGTATGGATTGTGCAGCAGCAGAACCTGAGGTTTCCTCCTCCTTCAGTCTGAACTCTATTTTAAATCAGGTTCTCAAGCCTCTGGATGTGAAAACCAAGTTCTACAATGCAGAGGTGAGATTTTCTCTCTTTTTTTTCTTTCTTTATCGATTGATTCTTTTATTTATGTTTGTGGGATTTATTTTGATCAGACCCTCTTCCTCCTGTCACCTTTATTACTCACCTGTTCAGTGGCTGGAGTTTACTGCATAAACATAACTACTGTAGTTACAGCTGTTTATAATCAGCACATTCAATCAGATTCAACTAACCAACACAAATTACCTGCGTGTTCACCACACCTGAACTCCAACACACCTGAACACCACCACACCTGAACACCACCACACCTGAACCCCACCACACCTGAACCCCACCACACCTGACCTCCACACACCTGAACTCCAACACACCTGAACACCACCACCTGAACACCACCACCTGACCTCCAACACACCTGACCTCCACCACACCTGACCTCCACCACACCTGAACACCACCACACCTGAACACCACCACACCTGAACACCACCACACCTGAACACCACCACACCTGAACTCCACCACACCTGACCTCCACCACACCTGAACACCACACCTGACCTCCACCACACCTGACCTCCACCACACCTGACCCCACCACACCTGACCCCACCACACCTGACCCCACCACACCTGACCTCCACCACACCTGACCTCCACCACACCTGACCCCACCACACCTGACCCCACCACACCTGACCTCCACCACACCTGACCTCCACCACACCTGAACCCCACCACACCTGAACCTCCACCACACCTGAACCCCACCACACCTGAACCCCACCACCTGAACCCCACCACACCTGAACACCACCACACCTGAACCCCACCACACCTGAACCCCACCACACCTGAACTCCAACACACCTGAACACCACCACACCTGAACTCCAACACACCTGACCTCCAACACACCTGAACACCACCACACCTGACCTCCAACACACCTGACCTCCAACACACCTGAACACCACCACACCTGAACACCACCACACCTGAACCCCAACACACCTGAACACCACCACACCTGAACTCCAACACACCTGACCTCCAACACACCTGACCTCCAACACACCTGACCTCCAACACACCTGAACACCACCACACCTGAACACCACCACACCTGAACACCACCACACCTGAACACCACCACACCTGAACACCACCACACCTGACCTCCAACACCTGAACACCACCACACCTGAACACCACCACACCTGAACTCCAACACACCTGACCTCCAACACACCTGACCTCCAACACACCTGAACCCCACCACACCTGAACCCCACCACACCTGACCCCACCACACCTGACCCCACCACACCTGACCCCACCACACCTGACCTCCAACACACCTGACCTCCAACACACCTGAACACCACCACACCTGAACACCAACACAATTACCTGTGTTCAACACACCTGAACACCACCACACCTGAACCCCACCACACCTGAACCCCACCACACCTGAACCCCACCACACCTGAACACCACCACACCTGAACACCAACACAATTATCTGCGTGTTCAACACACCTGAACACCACCACACCTGAACCCCACCACACCTGAACACAACACAAATTACCTGTGTTCAACACACCTGAACACCACCACACCTGACCTCCACCACACCTGACCTCCACCACACCTGACCTCCAACACACCTGACCTCCACCACACACCTGACCTCCACCACACCTGAACCCCACCACACCTGAACCCCACCACACCTGAACACCAACACAAATTACCTGCGTGTTCAACACACCTGACCTCCAACACACCTGAACCCCACCACACCTGAACCTCCACCACACCTGAACCCCACCACCTGACCTCCACCACACCTGACCACCACCACACCTGACCACCACCACACCTGAACACCAACACACCTGAACACCAACACAATTACCTGTGTTCAACACACCTGAACACCACCACACCTGAACACCACCACACCTGAACACCACCACACCTGAACACCAACACAAATTACCTGTTCAACACACCTGAACCCCACCACACCTGAACCCCACCACACCTGAACCCCACCACACCTGAACCCCACCACACCTGAACTCCAACACACCTGAACACCACCACACCTGAACTCCAACACCTGACCTCCAACACACCTGAACACCACCACACCTGACCTCCAACACACCTGACCTCCAACACACCTGAACACCACCACACCTGAACCCCAACACACCTGAACCCCAACACACCTGACCCCACCACACCTGACCCCACCACACCTGACCTCCACCACACCTGACCTCCAACACACCTGAACACCACCACACCTGAACACCAACACAATTACCTGTGTTCAACACACCTGAACACCACCACACCTGAACACCACCACACCTGAACCCCACCACACCTGAACACCACCACACCTGAACACCAACACACCTGAACACCACCACCTGAACACCACCACACCTGAACCCCACCACACCTGAACACAACACAAATTACCTGTGTGTTCAACACACCTGAACACCACCACACCTGACCTCCACCACACCTGACCTCCACCACACCTGAACCCCACCACACCTGAACCCCACCACACCTGAACACCACCACACCTGAACACCAACACAATTACCTGTGTGTTCAACACACCTGAACACCACCACACCTGACCTCCAACACACCTGAACCCCACCACACCTGAACCCCACCACACCTGACCTCCACCACACCTGACCACCACCACACCTGACCACCACCACACCTGACCACCACCACACCTGAACACCAACACAAATTACCTGCGTGTTCAACACACCTGAACTCCAACACACCTGAACACCACCACACCTGACCTCCAACACACCTGAACACCACCACACCTGACCCCACCACACCTGACCTCCAACACACCTGACCTCCAACACACCTGAACACCACCACACCTGACCTCCAACACACCTGAACACCACCACACCTGAACACCACCACACCTGAACACCAACACACCTGAACTCCAACACACCTGAACTCCAACACACCTGAACTCCAACACACCTGACCTCCACCACACCTGAACACCACCACACCTGACCTCCAACACACCTGAACACCACCACACCTGAACACCACCACACCTGAACACCACCACACCTGAACACCACCACACCTGAACACCAACACAAATTACCTGCGTGTTCAACACACCTGAACCCCACCACACCTGAACCCCAACACACCTGAACCCCAACACACCTGAACCTCCAGCCAATCACAAGTTTGTGATTGTGTGTGTGGATTCAGTCTGATCAGATAAATTTGTGTGGAATATGAATCCTCTGATCAGCTGAAGGAATGGGAATAAAGTGATAATTGTAATAAAGGTGACAGGTACACACACACACACACACACACACACACACACAGCTGTGTTTATTATTGAGTGTATTAGTGCTTTTCATACTGCACATTCATATATTTTGTCTTCTTTACTTCATTTCATCCTCACTTTAAAAAAATAGTTTTTTTTGGTAATGTAGATTATTATTATTATTATTATTATTATTATTATTATTATTATTATTATTTTAGTGCTGTTTCTCAAACGCAGTATTTTTGTAGATGATTTATTTATTTTTAACGCATGGATTCTGCACATTTCTAATGATTTTCTTGTGTTTTATTTTCTCCATTAGAGTGACCTCAGTTCTGTGGTAATTCCTTCCACTTCTCATTTCACCTTTATTTCTGCAGCCCCTTTTTCCCTCCTGTCCTTCGTTCTCCTCTGTGGAGCAGATAAAACCAGCTGAAGCTGAACACAGGGGAAACAAGAAAAAGTGCATTTCAGATGAAATGGCGATTAAGAGCGAGGGGGAAGTCGGGGGATGATGATGATGATGATGATGATGATAACACGGGGAATTTGGAGTCTGAAATGAAAAAAAGCCATGAAATAATAAATGAAATGCTTTTTTGTTGTTTTCTCTCTTTTTGATTTTGTTTATTTGTTTGTTATATAAACTTCTCTCACTGCTTTTGCTTTTTTGCTCTGAATCTCTTGCAAGTGTTTGAGTGAAAATCAGCTGATTGTGACCCAGGAAATGAAAAGCCCACATCTCGTCCTGCTTCCTGTTGGACTTCACACAGAGTTGTATTCAGAGTCCATGTGCACTTGAGGAAAGTTCCTGGTGTTCAGACTCTGGTTATGCACATGGTGTACTGATTTTCTGAGCTCCACACCTCCAGTGAGGAGAAAGATCTCAGATATTCAGGAGCATGTGGACCATATCTTTAAATATATGAACACCTTTAATCAGGCAGAAGATAAAGAAGCCACGTGATGCTAAACCCAGGGTCATCACGTGCTCACTGCTCCAGATAAACCCAGGGTCTGATTTTAAATTGGAATGAGTTCTGATCTGCACACCCACTACATGCTCGAAAGTTTTTGGACACCTGGCCCTAAATTTGGTATGTGCTTTTTGAACATAATCTCTTCTGGGAAGATGTTCTTCTAAATTTTATGGAGATTTGTGGAAATTCATTTCGCTACAAGGGTGTTGGTAAAGTGTGTGTGTGTGTGTGTGTGTGTGTGTGTGTGTGTGTGTGTGTGTTTCATAGTTTACTATTAAATCCTGACTACAACTCTGTGTTCTTCCCTACACACACACACACACACACACACACACACACACTTTGATCTTCATTTTCCAGATTGATTGGAGTGTGTGTGAGGGAATGTGAGAATCTGATGGATCAGGAGGTGATACGGCTTTGAGCTCAGCATGGACATTGTGCTTCATTCTGAAATAATAACGTTCCTCTCAAAGGTCTGATGTTTCTCCCAGTTCATCTCCAGACTGTAAATCTCAGGCATGAACTAACCCGAGGTGCTGATCCGTGTTCTGAGTGCTTTTATCCAGATGTCAACAGCTGCTTGATTCAGGCGGGAGCTTCATTTTAACATCTCCTCATCCTCATCTTTCCTCCTCTTCCTCCATCTCCTCATCCTCATCTTCCCTCCTCTTCCTTCATCTCCTCATCCTCATCTTCCCTCCTCTTCCTTCATCTCCTCATCCTCATCTTCCCTCCTCTTCCTCCATCTCCTCATCCTCCTCTTCCTCCTCTTCCTTCATCTCCTCATCCTCATCTTCCTCCTCTTCCTCCATCTCCTCATCTTCCTCCTCTTCCTTCATCTCCTCATCCTCATCTTCCTCCTCTTCCTCCATCTCCTCATCCTCCTCTTCCTCCTCTTCCTCCATCTCCTCATCTTCCCTCTTCTCCTCCATCTCCTCATCCTCATCTTCCTCCTCTTCCTCCATCTCCTCATCTTCCCTCTTCTCCTCCATCTCCTCATCCTCATCTTCCTTCTTCTCCTCCAGTTCTTCCTCCTCTTCCTCCTCCCAGCCTGAATCAAGGAGCTGAAATGAGGATCAGTGTGTAATCCCTGTGTGATCTCTGCAGACGGACGAGGTGTTCCTGGAGGCTCAGATTCAGAACATCACCACATCACCCATGTTCATGGAGAAAGTGTCTCTGGAACCTTCCATGATGTACAACGTCACCGAACTGAACACAGTGTGCTCAGGGGAGGAACGGTAAACTCATCAGTGCACATGGAGAACTTCACTCCACACACACCTCACACTCTCCACCTCACACTCTCCACCTTACACACCTCACACTCCACGTCACACATCTCACACTACACCACACACTCTCCACCTTACACCTCACACTCCACATTACACATCTCACACACTACACCACACTCTCCACCTCACACTCCACCTCACACATCTCACACTCTCCACCTCACACTCTCCACCTTACACACCTCACACTCCACCTCACACATCTCACACACTACACCACACACTCTCCACCTTACACACCTCACACTCCACATTACACATCTCACACACTACACCACACACCTCCCTTACACACCTCACACCCACCTCACATCTCACACTCTCCACCTCACACTCTCCACCTTACACACCTCACACTCCACATTACACATCTCACACACTACACCACACACTCTCCACCTCACACATCTCACACACTACACCACACACTCCACCTTACACACCTCACACTCCACCTCACACATCTCACACTACACCACACACTCTCCACCTTACACACCTCACACTCCACATTACACATCTCACACACTACACCACACACTCTCCTTACACACCTCACACTCCACCTCACATCTCACACTCTCCACCTCACACTCTCCACCTTACACACCTCACACTCCACATTACACATCTCACACACTACACCACACACCTCACACTCTCCACCTCACACTCCACCACACACTCTCCACCTTACACACCTCACACTCCACCTCACACATCTCACACACTACACCACACACCTCACACTCCACCTCACACATCTCACACACTACACCACACACTCTCCACCACACACCTCACACTCTCCACCACACACTCTCCACCACACACCTCACACTCCACCACACATCTCACACACTACACCACACACTTCCACCTTACACACCTCACACTCCACCTCACACATCTCACACACTACACCACACTCTCCACCTTACACACCTCACACTCCACCTCACACATCTCACACACTACACCACACACTCTCCACCTTACACCTCACACTCCACCTCACACATCTCACACACTACACCACACACTCTCCACCTTACACCTCACACTCCACCTCACATCTCACACACTACACCACACACCTCCACCTTACACCTCACACTCCACATTACACATCTCACACACTACACCACACACTCTCCACCTTACACCTCACACTCCACCTCACACATCTCACCCTCTCCACCTCACACACACCTCACCCTCTCCACCTCACACACACCTCACCCTCTCCACCTCACACACCTCACCCTCTCCACCACACACACCTCACCCTCTCCACCTCACACACCTCACCCTCTCCACCTCACACACCTCACCCTCTTCAACCTCACACATGTCACACACTCCACCACACACTCTCCACCTCACACTCTCCACCTTACACATCTCACCCTCTCCACCTCACACACACTTCAAAAAAAACAAATTTTTGCCCAAAATGTCTCTGCTGGTCTGTAGTCTTTCCCATACAGAGTTTGTTTGTTTTTCTGCTCCTCTGTAGCGAGTCGACGTTTGGGAAGATGTCGTACCTGCAGCCCACAGACACACGGCAGTACCTGTACTGTCTGAAACCCAAGCCGGAGTTTGCAGAGAAGGCCGGGGTCATTAAAGGGGTCACAGTCATCGGCAAACTGGACATCGTGTGGAAGACCAACCTGGGGGAGAGAGGACGATTACAGACCAGCCAGCTGCAGAGAATGGTACGGTCCGATCACAGCGCTCGTGTACACATAGTCTCAGAGCTCAGGGAGTGAAAGCTGCTGAAGGATAAGGGTGTGATCCAGAACCGGGTCAGCTCGGGTTCGGTACAGCATCAGATCATCATTCATGTTTCACAGCTGTGTAAATAAACCAGAATTATTGTGTATTGTTCTCGGGCTTCACTCAGGCTCCCGGTTATGGAGACGTTCGACTGTCGTTGGAGCTCGTTCCTGACACCGTGAACATCGAAGAGCCTTTCGATATCACCTGTAAAATCACAAACTGCAGGTACGAGGACGTACAACTGCTCTGTAGATTAACTCATAAATGCAATCGATTCTAAATAAGTGTGTGTGTGTGTGTGTGTGTGTGTGTGTGTGTGTGTGTGTGTGTGTGTGGTCTCAGCGAACGCACCATGGACCTGCTGCTGGAGATGTGTAACACTCGTTCAGTGCACTGGTGTGGAGTTTCAGGAAGGCAGTTGGGAAAACTGGGTCCGAGTGCATCTCTGTCCATCCCCCTGCAGCTCCTCTCCTCTGTACAGGGTCTGCAGGTAACACCATCACCCTCTCATTGGTCAGGAGGTGCTGATTAGTTCTCCATCTCAGCTGCTCTGATGCATTATCGTAACCATAACAACATGAGTAACGAACATGTGTAATCGCCGACAGTGTGGTTTTCTTCAGGGGCAGATGTTTGACAGATGTTTGTGAGTCTCCAGTGTCACTGCTTCATAACAGTCAGAGAAGGAATGAAAAAGCTGAAGTAGTTCTACAGTAAAATGTGATTAATGAGAAGAATCAGTTTTGCACTTACAAGGAATTTGTTTTGGTGACAGAAACTTCCAGCACTTTTTTATTTTATTTTATATTTTAGTAAAATATTAAAATGAATGAATAAATTAATTAATTAATTAAAGTAATATAAATGATATAGAAAAATAGTATTAATGCACAGAAAAGTACAGATTTAGATCAGTAAAATGTAGTATTGCACATTTTTATTGAACAAATAATAATGTAAAAGCGGAGCAGCTGAAACTGTAATACATTTGCATAAATTAAAATATTTATTTTACGGCATTTGTAATTTTATTGTACATATTTGATCTTTATTTTGCAAAGCGTGATGAGAGATGAACATGTGAGTCATGTGACTGCGCCGGCTTTGTGTCCGTGTTGTAGAGTATCTCAGGCCTGAGGCTCACGGACACGTTCCTGAAACGCACGTACGAGTACGACGACATCGCACAGGTGTGTGTGGTGTGTCCTTACCTGAACCATGAAACCTGAAGCTCCTCCCACTTCCTGTCGCGGTAACCTGCACCTCCGCGGACCAAAGGCATCACCATGTTTTACACTGTTCGCTGACCTTCTTTTAAAGTGTGTGTTTTAAAGCCTGATTCTGATTTTAAATGTGTGTGTGAATGATAATAAACGAGTGAACTTCAATTTCTGTACAGAGACAAAACTGAGAAATTCGCTTAGGGATGCTTTAATATTTCTTATGTTCCTGGATCAGGTCTTCCAGAGGGAGACTGTAGATTTCTTCTTTATTGTTAAAAATCCTGCATGATGTTTTCCACAGAATAAACCTTGCTGACCTTTAAAGCAGCGGTCTGTAATATTTACGGCCCTCTGCTGACTGTGAGGTGAACTGCACTTATTACACCAGATACTGATCAGGTCTAACACTATATTCTGCATCAACTAGTGGGCGGAGCTTAATTTATTCCCCCGGCGCATTATAATGATGTAAATAAGAGTAAAAGATCCTGATCTGATTCCAGGAAACTTTTTACACTGCAGCTTTAATACAGAATTCCCCATAAAGACGATGGTGAAGAAGGGTTCTGAAACGATTTCTCTGATGAGCACCAACCTTTATGTGTGAAAGTGTAAATACAGCCACTATTGTATAGATAGATAGAGAGAGAGAGAGAGAGAGAGAGAGAGAGAGAGATCCTGATTGACCCTAAACCCCTGCTAAAGAAACTGAATAAATTCCACAGTGATGTCACCTCATATTTATTCATGTGATTATTTCCATTTATTTACAGATGTGGAGCTCCGTCTTTACACACACGATGTTTAAGAGAACATCTCTCTCTCTCTCTCTCTCTCACGCACACACACACACACACACACACACACACACACACACAGTGTCCTGACCTGAACATAAAGTGCAGAATAAGTCTTGCATTAACAGTGACATGAACACCATCCTAATGGACTGAAGAAAAACGACCTTCCATCATGTGAAGGAAACTGAACAGTGTTCAGAGAGAGAGAGAGAGAGAGAGAGAGAAGGACATGAAGGTTGTGGAGGAGAAAATATATTAAGTGAGGATGGAAGAAGGCAAGAAGGAGAAATAGAGCAGAGCGAGGGAAAGAAAAATAAACTGAAAGTGAATGAGAGAAGGATAGAAGAATGAGAGAGAGAGAGAGAGAGAGAGTATAGAAAAAAGATAGAAAATTTTACAGGAAAATTGAAATGAAAACATTTAAAAATTAGTAGTTCTCAGAATTCTATGTTTAATTCACTTTTAGATTAATAAATGCAGGAGGTCTTCTAACCAGAGACTCCTCACTAGAGAGACTTCTCACCAGAGACTCCACACCAGAGAGACTCCACACCAGAGAGACTTCTTACCAGAGAGACTTCTCACCAGAGACTCCTCACCAGAGAGACTTCTAACCAGAGACTCCACACCAGAGAGACTCCACACCAGAGAGACTTCTCACCAGAGAGACTTCTCACCAGAGACTCCACACCAGAGAGACTTCTCACCAGAGACTTCTCACCAGAGAGACTTCTCACCAGAGACTCCACACCAGAGAGACTTCTCACCAGAGAGACTCCACACCAGAGAGACTTCTCACCAGAGACTCCACATCAGAGAGACTTCTCACCAGAGAGACTTCTCACCAGAGACTCCACACCAGAGAGACTTCTCACCAGAGACTCCACACCAGAGAGACTTCTCACCAGAGAGACTTCTCACCAGAGAGACTCCACACCAGGCTTTCTATTGTTTTCTTCATAAAAGTTCAGTGTGTGTGTGTGTGTGTGTGTGTGTGTGTGTGTGTGTGTGTGTGTTTATAATCTGATTCATGTCCTGCCTATTGATGGTCTGTAGGTTCTGTCTTTTAATGTTATTAAGGAGTTTAACATTAACACAGTGATTCCTGCTCCAACACACACACACACACACACACACACACACACACACACTATGCTAGGCGGGACTAATTTTACACTTCTGAAGCTATTAATGGTGATGTTACGTGTACCCACCCCATCTATACGTCACACCAGTTTACATACAGACACTTTAACCTTTTTATTACAGATTATTACAGCTGTATAAACAGTGCTGAACTGTACACACAAATCAATAAACAAACAGGAAAAACCTCAGCTAATAAAAAGGAGGGTCACATGGTGCAACACCACCCAATCATCTGCTCGTTGCTCTGCAGGTTTCATTTGATCATGATGTTATTGGGTGATAAGAACAGGATGTCTGTGATTGGTGGAAATCTTTTATATTACTTTATATTACAGATGATGCAGTAAAACAGGCAGTGAGAGTCAGACTGTTAGACAGACATTGAGACAGACAGGGAGACACTGAGACAATGATACAGACATTGAGACAGTTGCACAATGAGACAGTGGGATTTGGACAGTAAGAGTGAGACAAGTGAGACAAGAGAGAGACATTGTTAGGGTTAGACAGTGGGAGTTGAACAATGAGACAGAGAGTTGAATCTTACTCTATCTGTGAGTTGGACAGTAAGACAGTAAGAGTTGGACAGTGAGAGCTGGACAATGAGACAGCGGGAGTTGGACAGTGAGAGAGTGGGAGTTGGACAGTGAGACAATGAGACAGTGAAAGCTGAACAGTGAGACAGTTGGAGTTGGACAGTGGGAGTTGGAACGTGAGACAGTGGGAGTTGAACAGTGAGACAGTAAGACGGTGAGACAGTGGGAGTTGGATCTCACGCTATCTGTGAGTTGGACAGTGAGATACTGGAAGCTGGGCAGTGAGACAGTGGGAGTTGTACAGTGAGATAGTGGAAGTTGGACAGTGGGAGTTGGGCAGTGAGACAGCAAGTCTGTGGAGGTTGACCAGTGAGACAGTGGAAGTTAGACAGTGGGATTTTTTCTCTATCTGTCTCTCTATATATATGTATTTCTCTCCCTTTCTATCTATCTGTCTACCTCTCACTCTATCTATCTCTACTTCTCCCTCTCTCTCTGTCTGTCTCTTCCCCTCTCTCTCTCTCTCTTTCTATCTGTTTGTCGGTCTCTCTCTCTTTTTCTCTCGCTCTCTCTGTTTCTCTCCCTCTCTTTCTATCTCTCTCTCTCCCCCACACTCTTGCTCTGATCAGAGAGGAGAAGATCAGGAATGTTCCTCAGGACTGCCGCTGAAGGACTGGCTGCGGATGTGGTTCCTCAACTGTTCTATCAACTCTGGGTTCTGCTGCTGAATCTGCTGAGCAAACTGCTGACCACTGAGAGGAGAGAGAGAGAGAGAGAGAGAAAGAGAGAGAATACATTATCCTGACAGACTGAGATATAATCAGATCTTTTGATGGAGAATAAACACTTACGCTTCTATAAGGCTGGAGACATCTGACATCCCTCCGACTGCTACTGCTGGACCTCCCACTGCGTTCGACGCCATTCCTGACATCCTGACACACATTCCAACACTTTATTACTGAGAGCTGCCGTGTCTCCAACGAACACCGACAGGAATTAATTACTGAGATCTTTAATCTCCTCAACACTACATCATGATGATGATGAAATAGTGGAGCACTTACAGCTGCTGGACCTGCTGGTTCTGCATCACGCTGGCAGCCTGGAGATGAACAGAGAGAGAAGATGAACCACAAACGAATCGGAGTTTCAACACTTTATAGATGATTCTCTGAAAAGCCGTAATCATGTGGTGAAAGAGAGAACGTTTCAGGTTTCCCTCCTTTCTTCTCCTCTCACACACTTAGTGAAATCATCAGCAGGTTTTTCTCCCACGGCAGTGTGTTTCAGCTCAGATGTTCTATCATCACTCCATCACTCTGATAAGGACAAACCCCAATGAGATCCTGTCAGACTACAGTTCCATAATCTTTACTAACTGTGAAACACCTCACAGTTTATTCATGCTGTGTGTAAAAGTCAGGAGAGACTGCAGAGATGTTTACACTGAGAGATTCCAGACTGTGAGCAGCTGTCACGCTCATCATCTCCACATTCAGATCACAGATTATGGTTTCAGAGGTTCAGCATGAGGTCATGATCACATTACAGACCTCCAGCTTTAACCTGCACGAGTCCGAGCTGCTCAGCTTCACCGTTCATTCTAACAATAGACCTGTTAGAACCATGTGGAGAACCCGAGAACCTCACATTCCAAACATCTCAAACTCGTCCATTTACAGCCAACAGGACACAAAGGTCAATGTGTGGCACATTCTGAAGTTTACGGTGTTTTAAAAGACCATAAAGCTGCTCTGAACCCCGGTGCTGCTCACCATGCTGATGTAGGCCGGGTTGTTCATGAGGCTGGCCATGTCGAAGCCCAGTCTAGACACCGTCTGGGGACACACACATTCCCAGAATGGACAAACACTTTCACTGTATCAGCTACAACATTTTGTAATAAGCACACACACACACACACACACACACACACACACACACACACACACACACACACACACACACACACACACACATAGACACACATAGACACACACACACACACACACAGAGACACACACACACACACACACACACACACACAGACACACATAGACACACACACACACACACACACACACACACATAGACACACACACACACAGACACACACACACACACACACACACACACACACACACATAGACACACACACACACACACACACACACATACATAGACACACACACACACACTGCACAGAACAATTTACTATGGCCCCAAGAACATTTTGGCTCTCAAACGGTTTGTTATATTTCAGTTGCGCTTGTTCTACTCACAGAACCTGAGGATTCTCTCTTTTTTTGCTCTGCGGTCTTTAGGTTGGACTTGTACGTGTCGTTTTCTGGATCCAGTACTAGCGCCTTTTTAAAGTAAGTGATGGCCTCTGAGAACTTGCTCATGGTAGCGAGCGCCAATCTACAAACCAACAACCAAAAAGCGGTTAGAAAAGATTTGATCATTTTCCTCCACACTTCAGTGTAACACATGCTGGAGAAAGTTACTGAATGTACACACGTCAGTATTCACACCTACAGAACTACAGCATGAACATCTGCCCAGAGAGTTCCACCTGCAGGGGGCAGACTTTATCTCAAGGAAATGTGGGTCTCATTATTTTATGAACTCATCAGATTAAAGAAGAAAGCATGATCAAACACATGTATCAATATGTCATGAACATATCTTGTATCATTACAAATCTCCAACTCAGAGGTGGAGGATGCAGAACCTGCATGACTCTGAACACCAGGAAGTGTCTGAGTGTTAGAGTCAGTGCTGCACAAATGATTAATCACCACCAGAACATCCACCACCTGCAAAGCCT
>NC_060894.1:192500-197500 GCF_014805685.1 Silurus meridionalis | reverse complement strand
CACTAACCTGATCTGATACACTAACCTGATCTGATGCACTAACCTGATCTGATGCACTAACCTGATCTGATACACTAACCTGATCTGATGCACTAACCTGATCTGATACACTAACCTGATCTGATGCACTAACCTAACCTGATCTGATACACTAACCTGATCTGATGCACTAACCTGATCTGATACACTAACCTAACCTGATCTGATACACTAACCTAACCTGATCTGATGCACTAACCTGATCTGATGCACTAACCTAACCTGATCTGATACACTAACCTGATCTGATGCACTAACCTGATCTGATGCACTAACCTAACCTGATCTGATACACTAACCTGATCTGATGCACTAACCTGATCTGATACACTAACCTAACCTGATCTGATACACTAACCTGATCTGATGCAGTAAGCTGATCTGATCTGACACATTTCAGACTGCTTTGTGTTGAGTAACTACACAGATTTTGCAGTTTAAAGCAAGATTGTGTGTGTGTGTGTGTGTGTGTGTGTGTGTGTGTGTGTGTGTGTGTGTGTGTGTGTGTGTGTGTGTGTGAAATAGGAGTGATGTACAAAGTCTGATTTCTTATACAGCAGAAGAATGTTTTTATTTGCAGGTGAACACAGAAATCCTCGAACAGCTGATTGAGTTGCGTTCGAAGACGGCTAAGCTCCTGGGCTTTAGCAGTCATGCTAACTATGTTCTGGAGTTGAACATGGCCAAGAACTGGAGCACTGTGTCTCACTTCCTGGGTGAGTGAATATTAAACACACCTGAACAGGTAATGAGATGTATGATGCTGATCAGGTTGGCAGTGGAGAGTAAATACTGCATGTCTTCACTGCCTCCAGATGAGCTGTATGAGAAGTTGAAGCTGGTGGGTCAGAAGGAGCGTCAGTTCCTCCTCACACTGAAACAGGCCGAGTGTCAGAGGCGGGGCCTGGACTTTGATGGACAGCTGCACATGTGGGATTTGCCATACTACATGAACCAGGTGGAGCAGGTGAAGTTTGCGGTGGATAAGGACAAGCTGATCGAATATTTCCCTCTGGAGGTGGTGACTGAGGGTCTGCTGGGGATCTGCCAGGACCTCATGGGTCTTTGCTTCCATCAAATCCAAAACCCTCACGTGTGGCACGAGAGTGTGAAGCTCTACAGCATACTGGACTCCACCACGGGCGAGGAGGTCGGACGCTTTTATCTAGACCTGTATCCCAGGTAGGAGTCAGAGATACTCAGCAACTGCTAGTTTAGAAGATCTTCTTCCTCATCATCCTCTTCCTTCATGTGGTCTTCATTTGATTTATTAATAAACAACTCATACTTTTATCGTGAGTTTATAGAGACGTGTAATGTGGAACGAGTTCTTGTTCTCACATCAGGTGCACGTGGAGCGTGGTTCTCACGTGTACATGTCTCTGTGAACGTATCAGAGTGAGTGCATTAATATAAACCTGCACTACTGTCAGAGGTGCAGTTATGGAGAATTAATGAACATCTTCAGACTGTGGTTCTGATTGTGTTCCTCAGAGAAGGGAAGTACGGTCACGCGGCGTGTTTCGGCCTGCAGCCCGGCTGTCTCGGTCCGGACAGGAAGCGCATGATCCCCGTGGCAGCCATGGTGGCCAACTTCACCAAACCCTCACGTAACTGGCCGTCTCTACTGCAGCACCATGAAGTGGAGACCTTCTTCCACGAGTTTGGTCATGTGTTGCACGAGCTTTGCTCCAGGGTGTGTCCTGTTATGATGCTGAATCATCGTCAGTGTCTTGGAGATCTCAGTGTGTTCTGATGTGTGTGTGTGTGTGTGTGTGTGTGTGTGTGTGTGTGTTCAGACTCGCTATGCAGAGTTCAGTGGCATGTTGGTGGAGACAGACTTTGTAGAGGTTCCTTCTCAGATGCTGGAGAACTGGGTGTGGGAGAAGGAGCCGCTCAGGAGGATGTCTCGCCATTACATAGATGGGAGCTCCATCCCCCCCAACCTGCTGGATAAACTTATCACCTCCAGAGTGGCCAACACTGGTCTCAGATCTCACACACACACACACACACACACACACACACACACACACACACACACACACACATAATGTCAATGATTAATATCTGTGTGTGTGTGTGTGTGTGTGTGTGTGTGTGTGTGGGTGTGTGTGTGGGTGTGTGTGGGTGTGTGTGGGTGTGTGTGTGGGTGTGTAGGTCTGATGAACCTCAGACAGATCATGCTCAGTAAAGTGGACCAGGCGTTCCACACCAGGTCTTCTGCTGACACTGCAGCGGAGTTCTCCAAATACTGCAAAGAGATTTTGGGAATTCCGGCTACACAGGGTAAAGAACTAACAACCACCTGAACACAGGCTTCAGTACAATGCAAACACCTGTGTGTGTACGTGTGTACGCGTATGTACGTCCGCGTGTGTGTGTGTGCGCGTGTGTGTGTAACAGAATATAGTATTGTACGTGTGTGTGTGTGTGTGTGTGTGTGTGTGTGTGTGTGTGTGTGTGTGATGATTTTACTGCACAGGTACAAACATGATGGCGAGTTTCAGTCACCTGACTGGAGGATATGATGCTCAGTACTACAGCTACCTGTGGAGTGAAGTTTACTCCTCCGACATCTTCTACACCTGCTTCAAACACAACACCATCAACCCTGAGGTGACGCACACTACAGTACACACACACACACACACACACACAAACAAAATATTGTATATATACATGCACAACATAAAACACATGCAATACAGTAGAGTGAGAGAGAGAGAGAGTGTGTGTGTGTGTGTGTGTAGGTAGGTAAGGAGTACAGGAGAGTGGTTCTGGAGGCTGGTGGATCAGTGGATGGGACGGAGATACTGAGAAGGATTCTGGGTCGTGAGCCGCGCCAGGACTCTTTCTTACGGTGTAAAGGACTCGCAGATCAGAATAATATTTACATATAATGTTTACTACATCACATTATTATTGTTGTTATTATTATTATTATTATTGTAATAGTCTCAGATCCGAGTTTCTGTAAAGGAAATAAAGCACTTCAGAGTCTGGTATTAAATCTTGTTGTTTTTATGTCACGTGGTTCTGCTTTATTGGGCTGAAGGTCGTTGTGGACGGTTCTGAAGAGTAAACTGAGAGATTGTGATGTCAGTATATGATGATGAGACAAGCGTATGGTTTCCCAGATTTTGTTTCCTGGATGTTCCACAATATAAAACACTGCACATTTACTATCACAGCACACAGTCTTGAGGTGAGCAAAAGCAGAAGAACAGATAAGTCATCGTGAATGACAGTAAACAGCAGCCTGGCTGTGTTTCTTCTGCTTGCAGTCTGAGACACGGTGAAATCACCACACTGCTCCATTCTGCTGTAGTGTTGCGTTTCAGGCTTTATTTTCATCTTCTGGAGGTAAAACATGCGATACAGAACCTGCTGGAACACCTCAAGTCAAGAAGCTTTTATTTTCATTTTAACCATATATATCTGACGCAGTACACAGTGACATGAATCAACGTTCCTCCTGAACCCTGGTGCAACAACAACAATCACAGAAAACAGGCTAAAGGACTAGTGAGGGTCCTCGCCACATAAAGTGCCTCATGTGCAACCTGGTGCAAACTGTGGGGAGACAACACGAGACTGTGGGGAGACAACACGAGACTGTGCAGAGACAACACGAGACTGCGGAGACAAAAACACAAAATAGCGTCAGCAGTAAACCTGCTGTATATTATACACTGTGGTGTGTAAAAGACAAAGTGAACATTGTAATTAACAAAAATGTAAAAAAAAACGTGCAAAAGAGCAATAGCAGCAAATAAAAAAAAAGGTGCAAAAACGGCATGTAAACAGTTAATATCGATATCTGAAATCTTAAACTCTCATCTCATCTTTTTTTCTCATCTCAAACAAAAGTTTTTTTTCCCCCAGTCTACAGCAAAACAATGATCTCGGGCTCTTGGGTGCCAATAGTTTGGGTTGGTTTAGATTCAATCTTCCAGATTCTGTTTGTTGTATTGATTATTCTGTAAAAGAACATTAGAACTAGAGTAACTAGAGTACTTTAGAACATCCAGAAATAATCTGTAATCTTTACATTCAGAGAAATAAGAATCTAATTAATTATAAATATTTCCTCATTTAAATATTTAAATAATATTTTTGTTGTAAATTGAGAAGAGTGAATGTGGTAAAAACTGTAAAACTCAGGTTTATTACAAGCTGTTGTTAAAAGGCCTTTACCGAGACGCTGAAAAACAGCTATAAAGTTTAATGAACTCTCTCTGGAGCTACTTGGACTCAGACACGGACATGATTACACGGTTGGAGGAGATGAATATGTATATATCTATATCCATGAAGAAAATCAGTTTGATATTAAAGTGAAATTAGAGCTCAAAAACAGTTGGAGCTGTAATGTTTTTACAGATTAAAGACTCTAAATGTGTGTGATTTCATCTTAAATCCTGGTGGCCACTGCCAGAAGGTTACAACTTTGCTGTACATGGAGCTTTCAACAACATGATGATGACTTCTTCTTTTAACTTCTTCCATTAGGGGGCGCCACAGTGGCTCATCCGTCTCCATCCCCCCCTGTCCTCTACATCTGCCTCTTTCACACTAACTACCTGCATGTCTTCTCTCACCACATCCATAAACCTCCTCCTTGTTCTTCCTCTTTTCCTCCTTCCTGGTGTCTCCATCCTCAGCATTCTCCTACTGATATACCCCATGTCCCTCCTCTGCACATGTCCAAACCATCTCAATCTCACCTCCCTCACCTCGTCTCCAAAACGTCCTACATGCGCTGTCCCTCTAATAAACTCATTTCTATTCCTGTCCATTGTCGTCACTCCCAACGAACATCTCAACATCTTCAGCTCTGCTACCTCCAGCTCCACCTCCTGTCTTTTACTCAATGCCACTGTCTCTAATCCATACAACATCTCAGGTCTCACCACAGTCCTATAAACTTTCCTTTCACTCACAGATACTCTTCTATC
>NC_060894.1:172500-187500 GCF_014805685.1 Silurus meridionalis | reverse complement strand
TGTGTGTGTGTGTGTGTGTGTGTGTGTGTGTGTGTGTGTGTGTGTGTGTGTGTAAGAGAGAGAGATGGAGAGAGCAGGTAATAGGATGAGGAAGCTTCAGAGGGATTACAAACACTTGGAACACTTATCCTGATAATGACTAATCCCTACTTTCTACATCTACACACACACACAGAGAGAGAGAGAGAGAGAGAGAGAGAGAGAGAGATTACAATCACCTGTAAAACCTTAATGACATCAAATCACTACATCATCTCTGATCTGTCTTCATCAAAGGATGGGGTCAAAGGTTACACTACCTACACTTTTAGCACTTGTTACTGATGGTGTGTGTGGTGTGGTGTGGTGGTGTGGTGTGGTGTAGTCTGGGATAGTGGTGCAGATGAAGCAGTGCTGGAAATGAAACCCTGATTCTGATCCAGATGATGTTCAGTGGACCGGGATGGAGTGTGTACTGTGGTGTTATTGTGTGTCTGGATCAGTCTGAGGTATAAACTGAACCAGGTTGTAATTATGTAGATTCATACCTGAGGTTGTTTTGTGTGTGTTTGACGTTATGACATTTACATTTATAGCATTTGGCATATGTCCTTATCCAGGGCGACACACAAATGAGAAGCTATGGGGTTAAGGGCCTTGCTCAGGGGCCCCAGAGTGGACGCTTGTTGTGGCTGGGATTTTAACTAATGACCTTCGGATCCAATGCCTCAACCATTAAGCTACCACCTCCCCTGCTTCTGTGGAGCCTGATTGGTCAGAAGGTAGTGATTAACTCTCTATAACAGCAGCTCTGACAGTAGTGCAGGTTTATATATGTTATTGTTTCCGTAGCAACGGCTCGTACGCAGGAACGTGTAAAGCGCACGCTCTACATAACTGCTGTACGGAGAAATCTACGGTGTTTATGTAAGGGGTATGGAAGGAGTCTCCAGTGTCGTGCTGAGGAAGTGTACTTGTGTGTTGCTTCTGAGGAACACACACACACACACACACACGATTGTTTTAGTACAAGTCCGTAAGTTTTTTGTGTTTATAATCCAATCGTTACACCCTATACCCCCCTCCTCCTCACACACTGCAGAGCTCCTCCCCAGATGTGTATAGTGTAAGTGTGTGTGATGTGTAGTGTAAACACACACTGATGCAGAACAGAGACAGAGCTGGAATAACACCAGTCTAAATGTTTCTGCTGTCTCTGTGATGTAGTCAGACGTCTGTGTACTTCACCACACTCTCGTCTCATGTGGGCGTGGCCTGGATTTTCTTTTTACGTTTATATAAGAACCAGTAGTAGTTAAAGATCCAGCATCGTTTAAAGCTAATTAAAATAACACTCTAATGAGTGTAACAAGCCAATTAGGAGTGTGATGTACCAGTTACATGCTCAGATCATGCTACAAACCCTCATGGAGACACCAGCAATGTGTGCTCCTGCACTGCAGCCTTGGTGTTTATTAATCTGATAAATGTGAGTGTGGTATTAAAGGTTGTTAATAGATGATAACGGTGTGTAGTGTAGTGCTGTTTAAGAGACACATGATGTGTTCTATGCCCTGAGTGATGTTCCAGTTTTGTGTGTGTGTTAATGTGCTGTATAAGTCTGAGTTTTGTTCTGTCGGCTGTCCTGTGTTCCTGCTGTTCTCCAGACCAGAGCTTCAGAAACTCCACACATGCATCAGAACATCAGTGTGTCTAACCTCAGTCAGGATGAGTTGTGTGATAAGGGGAATGAAGAGGTGTGTGTTTGAACGATTAGGCTAGCATGAGTGTGTTGTGTTTTGAAGTAGAGCTGAGATCAAAGCGAGTGTGAGGATATGAACTGAGCTCCACCTGGCCATGTATAGATTAATAACTCGAGACCAGTAAATTTCACTTCCTGTGTGTTTTGAATTTCTTTAGTCTGCATCTGATCTCTCAGAAGGATCAAAAACCAGAAGTGTGAAGCACTGTTCTTTATCATCTCTCATGTGTGTATAATATTTTTCACAACATTAAGATTCTGATTTAATATAAACTTATGAGGATGAAGTTCTCCTCCGAGTCTGGTATCTCTTACAGGTTCCTCCTCATTACATTTGGGTGAGTTTTTTCCTCACCTCTGCCTCACTCATTAGGGATAAATGTCTGAAATAAAATGTATATTCTGACTCTTTATTTTTGGTGGTCAGTGTTGTACAGATAAAAGTGAACTGAATGAAACGTGAACACGGGTATGATACAGATCACCTTGTTAAGTACAAACTGTGACTTTTACTGGATTCTGGCACGTCTCGGAGGTCAGAACATTAATCTCCTTCGTGCAACTGTAAACTGGGCTTAGTGGATCTGAGGAGGTGAATAAAAGCTCTCCTCAAAAGACTTGAAGGATAAAATAAATCTTATAATAATATAATAAACCAATCAGACTCTAATATCCCTCAAAACTCATGATCAACCGCATGCTGATTTTCTGTTAACGTTCACTCACTGTCTCATTGTTTACCTGATAAAACCTCACTGATCCGTCAGATTTAAACATATTCCTGTGTGTTCACTGAAGTGTTTATCATTTCATTACTTTTAATGATAAATATTAATAAAAGGTGTAATAAAAAGCAGCCACCCAGATGAGACAATGTCCATTGTTAAAATCACAATACAAATAAAACTGAATTGTATTACAGTGAGGTGGGAATGCTGTGTGTGTGTGTGTGTGTGTGTGTGTGTGTGTGTGTGTGTGTGTGTGTGTGTGTGTGTGTGTGTGTAATTAAAGGTCATGCACTGAGCTGTCTGTGTTTCCTATAAATATTTCTGACCTTCAGCGCTTTTAATAAACACTTCATTAGTTTATTAGAGTGAATCTGCAGTATTTATAACCCAGCAGTGTGCGTGTGCGTGTTTGCGTGTGTGCACGTGCACGCGTGCGTGTGCTGCTGCTTATGAACTGGTTACTGAAGCAGTGTAGAATAACCGAGCTGAAGTTCAGTCATGTGATTGAGTTGAGGAATAAAGGACTGTGTCCCTGTTCAGACGTGTGTATGTGGTGTCCTGCGAATAATCACGGTTCCAGGATAAAGTAGCACAGGAGCCGTGTGCAGATGCGATTAGTAGGACGTCATTGGTCACAGGAGGAGAGAGTGTCTCGCTGGATGTTTGCATCATGCGGTCATATGATCTGCTCCCTTCACAACATGGCGCTGAAGGAGATTCTGCAGAGTAGAGACGAGACGCTGAGGAGCAGAGACGAGAGGCTGGCTCTTATTTCACTTTATTTTCTATCTCGTAGTGACCATGCTTTCCCAGTGTGTGTGTGTGTGTGTGTGTGTGTGTAGTTCATGTTTAACCAGCAGACTAGGTGTATGGTCCAGTGCCTCTTCTCAAGCATCTACATTTTAATCTCAGTGGCTCCGGTGGTGTGTAATATCCAGGGAAAGGTTCACTGACACGCACACACACACACACACACACACACACACACACACACACACACACGCACACTACCGGACTAAACACAACAAGCAGCAGCAGTAGTCAGACATGTTTCTTACCCTCAGTAAGAGGAATCTGCACAGAAAAGCTCAGGTGTGTGTGCAGTGAAAGGATCAGATTAACAGTAGGTCTGTAATGGTTCTGTTGATCAGATGATGACTCCAGGACTGGGCTTGTTTCATTTAGTTTGACTAGAGTCTATCACCAGCACTGTTCTCTTATTACAGTGTACATATACACTACATACAGCTCCACTCATCACTCCTTTATTGTATAGGATGTGTGTGTGTGTGTGTGTAAAGGTGAAGGAGATGCTGAGAGTGTGTAGCGCTAACAGCAGACAGGAAGTGCTGTAAAGCATCTCTCTCTCTCTCGCTCTCGCTCTCTCTCACACTGCACACATCTAATCTCTCCTCACCTCTACAATAGAATTCTGATAAGAAAATACATTATGGCTTCATTATACAGACCGTGTGTGTGTGTGTGTGTGTGTGTGTGTGTGTGTGTGTGTTTAATTGTCTCTCAGAGTCGTGAACTTTCTGTTCTGTAGCATGTATGACGTACTGATGATGAATAACATACAGGAGGATCAGGTGGTGTGTCAGTGGTCACTGTGCACTGTATTAGGATCACTGTTAGGACCCCCTCGTTTGTGTTCAACCCGGTCTGGTCTACTGTTGATCCTCAACATGTGATGTCTGAGCTGCTTTTCTGATCACCCCAGGTGTAAAGAGTGGTTAAATATGTTCCCATATCCTTCCTAGTCTGACTCTCTTATTTATTTCACTTCTGCGTATGTGTTCGACTGATTGGATCAAAATAAATCCTTGATTGAGTGAAGGTATGTTTGGTGTCATGGGGAACATTAGGTCTGTTCTGGAGGACTATTCTGGACTGGGGATTGAATCCTGATTTTGTGTTTGTGTGAATGCAGTCTTGTTTTTATCAATCATCATGTTTTGTCATTCTGAGAGATTATTTGGTTCCTGTTCAGCCTGTTTCTCGGGTTAGGTACACTGCCTTTCCCTGAAACTCTGCAGAAATTCCTTTTACAGTCACACACAGGTGTTTACATCAACCTGTTTAAAGGTGTGTGTGTGTGTGTGTGTGTGTGTGTGTGTGTGTGTGTGTGTGTGTGTGTGTGTGTGTGTGTGTGTGTGTGTGTGTGTGTGCGGATCAGACCTCAGAGTGTAAACTGCCTCAAAGTCTAAATGATCTGTGACCTGAGTGTTCCTCAGTCTAGCAGGAAAGAACCGGGGTGGTGTGACAGTGACGCGACCCCACGCCCACCACAGGTAGTATTGTAGACACACCTGCTGTGTATAAATACACACATCCGGAAGATGTAAATCAGCATTGATCAGATTACATGTGAGGACCAAAACATCCCTGTTCTTCAGGTTTCTGTCTCTTTCTGCCATCATGGTGATTTGAGCAGCTCTGACCTCAAACTTCCTGAAGGCTGGAACATCTAACTGAAATGGTGCTTTTTATCAGTGTGACTGTGTGAAGGCAATGTGAGTGGGTTTGAAGACTGTAATATGAAACCTGTTTGGGTTTAGCGTTTAAGTCTAGATTAGTGTAACAGTGTGTAAGTTGTGATATTGTGCTTATGGAACTTGAATGAAATAAAGCAGATGCTATTCATTTACGGACGTGAATCTTTGCAACATTCCAAAATATGACCACACCAAATACATCATCCATGTTTCTGTTATGGTCATGACCCCTGGTTTAGGTGAAGGCTGAAGGGTGTGTTTCATACCACGTAGTGTTTCTTTCCCTCGCTGTGTGAAGCTCCAGTGCTGAGGGTTCTGACTCATGACCTTGAATCTTTCTAAAAATACACATCTTTAAAATAAAACTCAGCCACAGCTCCATAAATAGGTTTAAATGTTTGTGTGTGTGTGTGTGTGTGTGTGTGTGTGTGTGTGTGTGTGTGTGTGTGTGAGAGAGAGGGAGGAGACTGAGTATTTCAGCTTGTCTTCATTCTGTGCTCCAGGCTGAATATAGTCGCTCACACGAGTGACGTTTATTCTCTTCAGCACGACACTGCAGTGTGGAAACATCTTCCTCCTGTTTATCTCCTCACAGTCCTCATCATCCTCAGAACACTATTATTTATTGAACTACACACAGTGTTTCTCCTTAACTCTGGAGCGCTCAGGGGGCTCCTTCATAAACAGGCTACAAAACTAGGCTGCAAACTTGCGTACGCCACTTTTCCTGTCACCTCACGCTGTCCTGTCACCTGAGCTCAGGCGAGTTTAGCTGAGCGTAGTTGAGCTCAGGCGAGTATAGCTGAGCGTAGTTGAGCTCAGGCGAGTTTAGTTGAGCGTAGTTGAGCTCAGGCGAGTTTAGCTGAGCGTAGTTGAGCTCAGGCGAGTTTAGCTGAGCGTAGTTGAGCTCAGGCGAGTTTAGCTGAGCGTAGTTGAGCTCAGGCGAGTTTAGTTGAGCGTAGTGAGCTCAGGCGAGTTTAGTTGAGCGTTGCAGTATGGTGAGAGATGTGTACAGACTCTGTGATGGACAGATGATGCTGATAAAGCAGATAATGAGAGAGAGGTAGCTGATTATGGTACTGTACACTTTGTATTCCTCTGTCAGTGGGTGCTGTGGGCGTTATGGTTCTCTTTAGATTGATCTTTCAGGAGTGAGGAGTTGAATGTTTGTAAGCTTTATAAGGATGGAGTGATCTTTGTCTCTGGAAGATAAAGAGATGGATTATGTGTGTGAAGTGAGAGTTTAACAGTATTTCAGCTACACATTAATAAGCGACTGGTTAAAATTCAGCCTCTCGCTGTCTTCTCTTCATTTGTCTTCAGGTTGGTCTGTGATTGGATTTGTTGTTTCTCTGTGTTTCTTGTGGTGATGTGAGAGTTACAGGAGCATGAGATGATGTTTATCCTGCTCCTTCATCATATGAACATCATCACATCATGTAGCAAACCAGACTCCGTACTCCGTACTGTCCGTACTCCGTACTGTCAGTGCAGGAACCTACAGCTATGAGTCAGACTTTACTCTGAGAGAGAGTGTGTGTGTGTGTGTGTGTGTGTGTGTGTGTGTGTGTGTGTGTGTGTGTGTGTGTTTCAGAGTTTCTACCTTTGTATTTAGGGATTTTTATGGTGTAAGTGTTCCTTGAGTAGACACCCGAGTGCAAGACCTGTGAAGGTTGCTCTGAGTGAAGATGCCATGTTATCTCCTGTATCCCATGAACCAGGCTCACATACTCACAGGTCAAAGGTCATCCAGATAAAGTCTCTCATGACCCCATCTAAGATTTGGTACCATGAATCATGAATTAGGTGTAATGCTAAACGTGCTAGCCTCAGTAACATGCTAACACACTAACACACACCCTGCTGTCTGCTACTGACCCCTTTTTTTTTTTTTTTTTTTTTTAATTTATTTATTTTTTTATTTACATGGAACATGGTGTCATTATCTAGAGGTCCTCTGGAGCTGGTACACACTGGGGCTGGTACTGAAACTGATACGGTGGTGGTACTGACACTGAAACAGGTACTGCTACTAATTCTGACACAATACTGATATTCGTAATGATATTGGTACTGGTACTGAAACTTCAGGCATCAGCTGATACCTCGAAATACTCCACTTTATTTCTTTATTATGGTATAAAAGCTCCGGTAATATCAAGTAAAAACACACATCAGTTTCTCCTCGTTTCTGTCTGTTGTATTGATATTTATGTTGGGGTGTGTGTGTGTGTGTGTGTGTGTGTGTGCATACACATGATTTCTGTGGTTATTGAAGTGCACTCTCATTCCTTATCTAGGCAGACACACACACTCTCTCTCTCTCTCTCTCTCTCTCTCTCTCTCTCTCTCTCTCGCTCCAGCAGACACAGTATCAGATATTGGTCCTTCACTCTCTCTCTCTTTCTCTTTCTTCCTCGGTCTCCATCAGACACAGTATTTGATCTCTCTCTCATCTGCTCCTCCATCCCTGCTACCACATACCCTCATCAGTTTGCCTGTAGTCCAAATAGGTCTACTCCACTCCTCTCTCCTGTCATGCACTCCTCCCTCCCTCCATGCACTCCTCCTTCCCTCCACTCCTCCCTCCTGTCCTGCACTCCTCTCTCCCTCCATGGACTCCTCCTTCCCTCCACTCTTCCCTCCTGTCCTGCACTCCTCCCTCCCGTCTTGCACTCCTCCCTCCTCCCTCCTGTCCTGCACTCCTCCCTCCTCCTCCTGTCCTGCACTCCTCCCTCCTCCCTCCTGTCCTGCACTCCTCCCTCCTGTCCTGCACTCCTCCCTCCTGTCCTGCCCTCCTTTTAGTGAAATGTGCTCTTCAGCCTTTGATCCTAGCAGCTTTTTTTCTGTGTGAAATAAAGCAGGTTCTGATGTTGATATGGTGAAGAGAAGTGAAGTGTGTTTGTGAGATTTATGGAAGGAGTCTCCAGTGTTAGTGTTTGTAGCAGCCTGTAACAGCACTTTCCCAGGATTATTCCTCCCTTCTGCACCCTGGGTTTTGTCTCTTACTCTTATTCTTCAGAAAAGAAACTCTTTTTAGGTCAAAGTTTTCACATCTCTCTCTCTCTCTCTCTCTCTCTCTCTCGCAGAGTCGGAGTTATTATTAACTCATCGGTTTATCTGGTAGTTTCCGGCTATTGATGGTTAACTACTGATGAAAAGATTCTGAACCAGTTCACACTCTTTGTACACAGTGGAATCTCTCACCATCTTTATCTACAGTAGTGTAATTAGTGTAGAGAAGTGTGTGTGTGTGTGTGTGTGTGTGTGTGTGTGTGTGTGTGTGTGTGTTTGTGTGTTTTTGTGTGTCTGGAGATGCAGGTCAAATCCACACACCTTATTTTCACTTCCAGCTGAAAGGGGAACACTGCAGGGTTCTCGTGTGTGTGTGTGTGTGTGTGTGTGTGTGTGAAACAGATAAAACAGTGAGGGTGTGTGTGATTTAAGCAGAAGGCTGCATAACTGTTTAGTTCTATTCAGTGTAATTTTGTACTGGTTCTGTCTCGTCTGTCTTCTAATATATTGTCTCTCCTCTTGTTTATCTCCTTTTTTTTTTTCTTCATGCTGTCTCATCTCTCCTTTTTCTCGTCTTGCCCCGCTTCTGTCTGTTCTTTCTGTTGTCTTGTCTCTCTCGTCTCTGACCACTTGTCTCTCTCCTCTGTCTTCCTCTCTGTCGTCTGTTCTCTCTCCTCTCTGTCGTCTCGTCTCGGTTGTCTCCCTCTCTCCTCTGTTGTCTTGTCTCACTCCTCTCTGTTGTCTTGTCTCCCTCCTCTCTTATTTCATGCCTTCTTGTCTCTCTCTTGTCTCCAGACTTGTCCTGTTTATTGTCTCTTCTTGTTTCTTAAATTTATTGGCACTCCTTTTATGGTCTCTTTCTTATCTCTTCACTTTTCTGTCTTCTGGTCTCTCTGTACTCTTGTCCAGTCAGGGAGCTCAGACTCTCAGCACGTCTCTTTGCTCAGACTGTAGGAGGATGTAGAGTTTGATTTTTCTGCCTCTGAGGAATAAGCTCTAAGCATGTGCAGTGACCTTTGACTTGTACACCAGCCAACAATGTGCTGTTGCAGGATCACACACACACATCACACATGGAGACTTAAGACTTAAAGCACGCGTGCTGAAATTTCCAGCCGTCACGTGCGTGAATGTTGTTCATGCTTTGAATCTACTTTAGAAAACACGTGAACACGTTACAGGCCTGCAGTTAGTCTCTGTAGTCTGCAGTTTCTACATAGTGTAGGACCTGGTGACTGAACCCCAGCTGCAGTGAGTGTGTGTCTGTGTCATATCCTAATCAATCATCTCCATCAGACCATCCAGTTCTTCTGCTTCTGCCCTGAAACTCTGAGTTAAACCCCAAACCCTGTTCCTTTCAGGTTCTTGAGATGCGTCTCACCCTTATTGGATGTGTCTACATTGCTGAGTGAGATTCTAAAACACGGATCATACATGAGAAGGTAAGAGAATTGTGTTCTTCTGCAGTTTCTGTGGGCCAGCATGAAGTCCTAGATCTCAGTGAGGAGTGTATACTGCAGTGTGTGTGTGTGTGTGTGTGTGTGTGTGTGTGTGTGTGAGATGAGGATGTGTATTGTAAAGCTGAGTGACTGCAGAGCTTCTGTTCTGCTCTCAGCTGGATTTCTCTGCTGTTTTAATAACGTGCTGCTAATTACTGAACAGTCCACTCTGCGTGTGTGTGTGTGTGTGTGTGTGTGCGCGCACGCACCCCATTCTATACAAATCACAATTATTCTGCTCTCCACGCTCAAGTGGTCACAACCATAACTACATATTGTACAAACATCTATTTTTGAACAGGAAGTGCAAACATACCATAGATGCTTACTCTGTGGGTGTGGGTGTGGGTGTGTGTGGACTCTTTTTAATGCTGTTGTTTTTTAGCATGCCGTCAGAAACGTGTGTGTTGGTGTGTGTTGTGTACTGGATTATAAAGCATGTGTTGATGTGAGAAGCAGAAAGGAATCGCCTTTGTTTATATTTTGGGGAAGAAGGGCAGAAGTTTTGCCCCGGTTTTAATTCTGAGCTTGACTTTGATTAATAAGTGATGTCTTCCTCTCCCTTCTTCCCTCCCTCCCTCCCTCCCTCCCTCTCTCTCTCTTCCTCCCTCGTCCCCTCTCCCCCTCTCCCTCCCTCCCTTTATCCCTCCTCCTCTCACCTCTTTTCCCTCCCTCTCTCATTCTCTCCCTCCCTTTCTCTCTCCTCCTCTCCCTGCCTCTTTACTTCTCTCTACTCTTTTCTCCTCTCCCTCGCTCCCTCCCTCTCTTCTTCTCTCTGCTCCTCTGACGTTCCTTACTGTACACAATGTCCACAGTGATCATGTTTTCTCTCACAGCTGTAGTACACATTAGAGGTGAGGAGGCAAATCAGGTATCTGTGGTCGTGTCCCAGGGGCTCCATCAGCATTCAGAGTCAGAACTGTGACTGTCAGAGGTCATGAGTTCAGACATAACAGCGTGTTCCAGCTGGTAGTAACAGAGCACAGGAGTCACTTTAAACTTCACCAAGTGACTACATCAGTTTACACTCCACTACTGCAGAATCTCACACACACACACACACGCACGCACGCACGCGCGCGCAAACACACACACACACACACCAGGCTATGTCTGTAGTCCAGTTAACCCTGCTGTGTGTGTGTGTGTGTGTGTGTGTGTGTGTGTGTGTGTGTGTGTGAGAGACTAATGGTAAAAGCCATTTAACAATTCTTATTCATGAGGTATTTAAACAACAGGATGGTACCAGCTCTTCCTCCTCTTTCTCATCTTTATTCTTCCTGTTGCTCCTCCACTCCCTCATGCTGGAGATTGTGACGTTGTGATCAGTATTATAGCTGTTAATGTGTGTCTGTGGAGCTGCGTTACATAAACAGTCTGCCTTGTATTTTTTGCTGGTCTTTGGCTCAGCATCTCCATGGATCTGTGAAGTGTTTTGGCATGGCTTCATGCTTGGCAGCGAGGTTCTCGTCGGAAACTAGCATCACTACTACTACTTCTTTAATCCAGCCTGGACGTGAGGAGTGACTGAGGAGCTCTGAGAGTTCCTGAAGTCCAGCAGGTGTTCTCTCTGATCCCCTGTGCTGTTTGCTGTATTCCATGACCTTTTCTTGGCGCTAAACACTTTTCCTTTTGCACTTTTCTCCTCGTCCAGACTCCTGCAGTGAGTCTTTATGGGTTCAGGCAGGCAGATGGCAGGCGTTTAAGTGGGACATGTTCATGGTCAGTGGGTTCACCAGAGCGAGAGACTCCCTCCCCAGTCTCACCCTGGACCAACGCTGAAGCTCCAGAACCATGCAGACTGTCAACTCTAACTGACCATCTGCTAATCGCCATGCACCAGATACACCCCTGTACATACACCACCTTAAAAGAGTAAAAAAAAATAAAATATACTAATTCATCAGTGTGTAGATTCACAATGTGGTCCAGGTGAGGAAGTGTGAGCAGATGGAGTGATAGAGGAGATGTGCAGCAGAGCAGTCTGGGTAACAGCAGTAGTACCAGTATTAACACTGGTGTCTGTCTGCTGTGGCTGTGAACAGAGGAAACACTACACTGACTAAATTATGTAGTTACATTAAATATCACAGAGTTTAGTGATCAGAGTTCATGGAGAGATGATGAGGATCAGAGGGAGTCCAGGGTATGTTGTGATCAAGATAGTGATGTGGTGATGAGGAGGAGGATCAAAGGTGTACTTAGTGTGATGTTTTCTCCTCACTAAATTAGGTTTTATCTCTCAGACTGCTCAGGTCGAGTTCTCGTCACTGGAGAACTCTGTATTTTTGTTCCTGTTGTTGATGTGCTCGTCACTCACTCCACTCCACTCTATAATTCTGTCCTCTTGTGTTCCATCAGTCATCCTGAGAGAGGGAGAGCTATCACATGCTTCTTACAAGACGTTAAGTCACTGATATCATCTTCCCAACCTGTTAGTGCAGCAGCAGGACCTACCTCTGTTATATTACTGCCATGTTCCCCAAACACTGAGCTCTCCTTATTTTCTACTGAGTCAAATGATCTTCCTTCATAAAATAGGTATGCTTTATACGTAAATCATCTACAGCCAAATAATAATTTATAAACCCACCAGTGAAACGGAATAGTGTGGAGCTTCTCCTCTCTACATTAGATCTCCATAAAACATCACAGAGCACAGAAGCAGAGAGAATGAATTTCATCTGCTTGTGCACCTGAGCGCTTAATGGAGAGCAGTGAAATGTATCAAAACATCTGGAAGAAATAAATTACACCTGTCCCTCAGAGCTGACCTGCTCATCCATCCCTGCTCCTGCTCCAGCCTTACTGCTGAGAAGCACTAATCACTATCACACTCTTCAGTCTCTACACTAATCACACTCACACTCTTCAGTCTCTACACTAATCACACTCACACTCTCGAGTCTCTACAATAATCACCATCACACTCTCGAGTCTCTACAATAATCACACTCACACTCTCGAGTCTCTACAATAATCACCATCACACTCTCGAGTCTCTACAATAATCACCATCACACTCTCGAGTCTCTACACTAATCACACTCACACTCTCGAGTCTCTACACTAATCACACTCACACTCTTCAGTCTCTACACTAATCACACTCACACTCTCGAGTCTCTACACTAATCACACTCACACTCTCGAGTCTCTACAATAATCACCATCACACTCTCGAGTCTCTACAATAATCACCATCACACTCTCGAGTCTCTACAATAATCACCATCACACTCTCGAGTCTCTACACTAATCACACTCACACTCTCGAGTCTCTACACTAATCACACTCACACTCTCGAGTCTCTACACTAATCACCATCACACTCTCGAGTCTCTACAATAATCACACTCGCACTCTCGAGTCTCTACACTAATCACACTCACACTCTCGAGTCTCTACACTAATCACACTCACACTCGAGTCTCTACAATAATCACCATCACACCTCGAGTCTCTACACTAATCACACTCACACCTCGAGTCTCTACACTAATCACACTCACACTCTCGAGTCTCTACACTAATCACACTCACACTCTCGAGTCTCTACACTAATCACACTCACACTCTCGAGTCTCTACAATAATCACCATCACACTCTCGAGTCTCTACAATAATCACCATCACACTCGAGTCTCTACAATAATCACCATCACACTCTCGAGTCTCTACACTAATCACACTCACACTCTCGAGTCTCTACACTAATCACACTCACACCTCGAGTCTCTACACTAATCACCATCACACTCTCGAGTCTCTACAATAATCACACTCGCACTCTCGAGTCTCTACACTAATCACACTCACACTCAGTCTCTACACTAATCACACTCACACCTCGAGTCTCTACAATAATCACCATCACACTCTCGAGTCTCTACACCAATCACACTCACACTCTCGAGTCTCTACACTAATCACACTCACACCTCGAGTCTCTACACTAATCACCATCACACTCTCGAGTCTCTACACTAATCACCATCACACTCTCGAGTCTCTACACTAATCACACTCTCGAGTCTCTACACTAATCACACTCACACTCTCGAGTCTCTACACTAATCACACTCTCGAGTCTCTACACTAATCACACTCACTCTCGAGTCTCACACTAATCACACTCACACCTCGAGTCTCTACACCAATCACACTCACACCTCGAGTCTCTACACTAATCACACTCAAACTTTCGAGTCTCTACACTAATCACACCTCACACTCTCGAGTCTCTACACTAATCACACTCACACCTCGAGTCTCTACACCAATCACACTCACTCGAGTCTCTACACTAATCACCATCACACTCTCGAGTCTCACACTAATCACCATCACACTCTCGAGTCTCTACACTAATCACCATCACACCTCGAGTCTCTACACCTAATCACACTCACACTCTCGAGTCTCTACACTAATCACACTCACACCTCGAGTCTCTACACCAATCACCATCACACCTCGAGTCTCTACACTAATCACCATCACACTCTCGAGTCTCTACACTAATCACCATCACTCTCGAGTCTCTACACTAATCACCATCACACTCTCGAGTCTCTACACTAATCACCATCACACTCTCGAGTCTCTACACTAATCACACTTGCACTCTCGAGTCTCTACACTAATCACACTCGCACTCTCGAGTCTCTACAATAATCACACTCGCACTCTCGAGTCTCTACAATAATCACCATCACACTCTCGAGTCTCTACAATAATCACCATCACTCTCGAGTCTCTACAATAATCACACTCACACTCTCGAGTCTCTACACTAATCACACTCACACTCTCGAGTCTCTACACTAATCACACTCACACCTCGAGTCTCTACACTAATCACACTCACACCTCGAGTCTCTACACCAATCACACTCACACTCTCGAGTCTCTACACTAATCACACCTCGAGTCTCTACACTAATCACACTCACACTCTCGAGTCTCTACACTAATCACACTCACACTCTCGAGTCTCTACACTAATCACACTCAAACTTTCGAGTCTCTACACTAATCACACTCAAACTCGAGTCTCTACACTAATCACACTCACACCTCGAGTCTCTACACTAATCACTCACACTCTCGAGTCTCTACACTAATCACACTCACACCTCGAGTCTCTACACTAATCACCATCACACTCTCGAGTCTCTACACTAATCACCATCACACTCTCGAGTCTCTACACTAATCACACTCACACTCTCGAGTCTCTACACTAATCACACTCACTCTCGAGTCTCTACACCAATCACACTCACACTCTCGAGTCTCTACTAATCACCATCACACTCTCGAGTCTCTACACCAATCACCATCACACTCTCGAGTCTCACACTAATCACCATCACACTCTCGAGTCTCTACACTAATCACCATCACACCTCGAGTCTCACACTAATCACACTCACACCTCGAGTCTCTACACTAATCACACTTGCACTCTCGAGTCTCACACCAATCACACTCGCACTCTCGAGTCTCTACAATA
>NC_060894.1:157500-167500 GCF_014805685.1 Silurus meridionalis | reverse complement strand
TCACACACACACACACACACACACATCCTTATTTACATTTACAGCATTTGGCAGATTCTCCTATCCAGAGTGACTTACATTTATCTCTTCCATACAACTGAGCAGTAATGGGGTTAAGGGCCTTGCTCAGGGGCCCAGAAGTGGTACCTTGGTGTGGCTGGGATTTGAACTACTGACCTTCGGATCCAATGCCTTGTTTACTAAGCTACCACTGACTGCTCAAAACCAGTCAGAGGCCTTAGATACACACACACACGGTTATGGAAATAGAGAAGGTTAAAAGTCAAAGTGTGTGGTGAGCGTTTCAGAGAAGTTGAGCGAGGACTTCCTGTACACAAAGACAAGAAGGTGATGGTTGCAGCAGAGTTGACGGTGAGGGAGAGAGAGAGAGCGAGAGAGAGAGTGTTTATATAATGAGGGGAGAGAAACTGATTTCCCACCACTGATCTACTCTGTGTGTGAAACATGAAGGAGAACCTAAACAATGACAGAGCAGATACAGATACAGCCTGGTCACAGCTCCATTAAAAGCCTAGAGGTTTTCATTTCTCACCTCAATGACTGTGTGTGTGTGTGTGTGTGTGTGTGTGTGTGTGTGTGTGTGTGTGTGTGTGTGTGTGTGTGTGTGTGTGTGTGTGTGTGAGAGAGAGAGAGAGAGCAAGAGATGAGCTGTAAGGTGGGGATGGTGTGTGACAGATTCGTGCTGGATCTCCTGCTTGTTCTCCATACGGATTTGTGAGATCTCGAGCTTCACTCCAGATACAAACCACCATCACATCTTAACACTGACCATGCAGCGGTGTTCCAGCGTTACTATAGCAACCAGAACCTGTCTAAATATTTATGAAGTGTTTAAAATCTGTGTGTGTATGATGCAGACCTTGTGTGTGTGTGTGTTGCAGACCTGGTGTGTGTGTGTGTTGCAGACCTGGTGTGTGTGTGTGTTGCAGACCTGGTGTGTGTGTGTGTTGCAGACCTGGTGTGTGTGTGTGTTGCAGACCTGGTGTGTGTGTGTGTTGCAGACCTGGTGTGTGTGTGTTGCAGACCTGGTGTGTGTGTGTGTGTGCAGACCTGGTGTGTGTGTGTTGCAGACCTGGTGTGTGTGTGTTGCAGACCTGGTGTGTGTGTGTTGCAGACCTGGTGTGCGTGTGTGTGTTGCAGACCTGGTGTGCGTGTGTGTGTTGCAGACCTGGTGTGCGTGTGTGTTGCAGACCTGGTGTGTGTGTGTTGCAGACCTGGTGTGTGTGTGTGTTTGCAGACCTGGTGTGCGTGTGTGTGTTGCAGACCTTGTGTGTGTGTGTGTGTGTTGCAGACCTTGTGTATGTGTGTGTGTGTTGCAGACCTTGTGTGTGTGTGTGTTTTGCAGACCTGGTGTGTGTGTGTGTGTGTTTTGCAGACCTGGTGTGTGTGTGCTGCAGGCTGTGTGTGCGTGTGCGCTGCAGGCGTGTGTGTGTGTGCTTGTGTGTGTGTGTGTGTGTGTACGCGTGCAGGTATTTTGGCTTTGACCATATGTTTTCTGCAAGACCATCTGTTACCATGGCAACAGCAGTAACCCAATTGCTTATGGGAGAATTTTCTGGCTGTGGTTAGACGTGTGTGTGTGTGTGTGTGTGTGTGTGTGTGCCTGCCTGCCTGCCTGCAATGTCGATGTAGAAATGCAGAAGTGATGAGTTCAGGTCTTTAAATGTGGTTGAATGTATATCTAATACGGAAGTCTGTGACGTCTGATCAGACGCTTTCCTGTAACTGCACACACGAGAGTGTGTGTGTGTGTGATATTTTTTGAATAATTTTTGCAGTCACAAAGAACTAATGGGTCATTGTCCAATGAACTATAATGGCCTTGTACACACATACACACACATGCGTATCTGACAGGACAGGCCTGTGTGTGTGTGTGTGTGTGTGTGTGTGTGTGTGTGTGTGTAAATCCTGGACAAGGTTTTCACAAGGAAACTGTTGTATTGTTGAAGTTGTGTGGGAGGAGAGGAGAGTAAGGAGCTTCATTCAGATTTCTCACACACACACACACACACACACACACTTCCCTCAGGCCCCGTTCACACCTGGCATTAAGACAGGCCTGACTGGGGTATGCTCATAGTGTGTGTGTGTGTGTGTGTGTGTGTGTGTATGAGAGTATTTGTGTGGTAGTGTGTGTGTGTGTGTGTGTGTGTGTGTGTGTGTGTGTGTGTGTGTGTGTGACCTGGAATGATCTCAACAGGAAGTAGTAGAGGTTTTTCCCTTCTTTCCCTCTGTTTTACAGTTTAGGAGGAGATGTGAGTGTTCAGCAGCTTCAGCACTGTGTGTGTTTGTGTGTGTGTGTTTGGGGGGAGGGGTGGGGGTAGTGTGTTGACAGCAGTGACACACCTCCTGTTTTACAAACATTAGTGTAAATAACAATCCGTGTTCACACATTAGTTTCACAGTAGAATGCGGTGTGTGTGTGTGTGTGTGTGTGTGTGTGTGTGTGTGTGTTTAATGATTAATCCCTCAGTAGCAGAGATGAAGTGGTAGATATGTTTTTTCATCAGGTGTGTGAAAGTTATTCAGCACCGGGTGTCTCAGTGTTTGGGGTGCGTGTGTGTGTAAGTGTACAATGCAAACACTAATATTACACACTATGTGTTTAAGTGGTTGTGTCATGAGCTGAGTGGGCTGTGTGTGTGTGTGTGTGTGTGTGTGTGTGTGTGTGTGTGTGTGTGTGTGTGTGTGTGTGTGTGTAAGTAAACAGGTTACAGGTTGAGGTATTTGCAGCCCTCAGGTCTCCACTTTCACTCTGGGATGTGATTGGTGCAGGTGTTTGTGTGCAGGATGGCTGCTGTGGATCCTGTGCACATTTAGAGCCTGAGGATAAACACTACGCACACCCATTATCATTATACTGTATATCATTATTATACTGTATATCCTCCATGGTGGAGCTCCTCCCACATCATTATACTGTATATCCTCCATGGTGGAGCTCCTCCCACATCATTATACTGTATATCCTTCAGGGTGGAGCCCCTCCCACATTATACTGTATATCCTTCAGGGTGGAGCTCCTCCCACATCGTTATACTGTATATCCTTCAGGGTGGAGCTCCTCCCACATCGTTATACTGTATATCCTTCAGGGTGGAGCTCCTCCCACATCATTATACTGTATATCCTTCAGGGTGGAGCTCCTCCCACATCATTATACTGTATATCCTTCAGGGTGGCGCTCCTCCCACATCGTTATACTGTATATCCTTCAGGGTGGCGCTCCTCCCACATAGTTATACTGTATATCCTTCAGGGTGGAGCTCCTCCCACATCATTATACTGTATATCCTTCAGGGTGGCGCCTCCCACATCGTTATACTGTATATCCTTCAGGGTGGAGCTCCTCCCATCGTTATACTGTATATCCTTCAGGGTGGCGCTCCTCCCACATCGTTATACTGTATATCCTTCAGGGTGGCGCTCCTCCCACATCGTTATACTGTATATCCTTCAGGGTGGAGCTCCTCCCACATCGTTATACTGTATATCCTTCAGGGTGGAGCTCCTCCCACATCGTTATACTGTATATCCTTCAGGGTGGCGCTCCTCCCACATAGTTATACTGTATATCCTTCAGGGTGGAGCTCCTCCCACATCGTTATACTGTATATCCTCCAGGGTGTAGCTCCTCCCACATCGTTATACTGTATATCCTTCAGGGTGGAGCTCCTCCCACATAGTTATACTGTATATCCTCCAGGGTGTAGCTCCTCCCACATCGTTATACTGTATATCCTTCAGGGTGGAGCTCCTCCCACATCGTTATACTGTATATCCTTCAGGGTGGAGCTCCTCCCACATCGTTATACTGTATATCCTCCAGGGTGGAGCTCCTCCCACATCGTTATACTGTATATCCTTCAGGGTGGAGCTCCTCCCACATCGTTATACTGTATATCCTTCAGGTGGAGCTCCTCCCACATCGTTATACTGTATATCCTTCAGGGTGGAGCTCCTCCACATCGTTATACTGTATATCCTTCAGGGTGGAGCTCCTCCCACATCGTTATACTGTATATCCTTCAGGGTGGAGCTCCTCCCACATCGTTATACTGTATATCCTCCAGGGTGGAGCTCCTCCCACATCGTTATACTGTATATCCTTCAGGGTGGAGCTCCTCCCACATCGTTATACTGTATATCCTTCAGGGTGGAGCTCCTCCCACATCGTTATACTGTATATCCTCCAGGGTGTAGCTCCTCCCACATCGTTATACTGTATATCCTCCAGGGTGTAGCTCCTCCCACATCGTTATACTGTATATCCTTCAGGGTGTAGCTCCCCCCACTGCAGTATGTTGTATATGTTTACAGGCACTTATTCTTAGTTTCTCTCTCTGTGTGTTTCAGTGTCTGAGGTGGTGGAGTTTGTGTATGTGTGTGTGTGTGTGTGTGTGAGTGTGAGTGAGTGTGAGGATGAGCTCTAAGCGCAGTCTGTTTGTGCGGTTGGTGCCGTGCCGGTGTCTGCGTGGTGAGGAGGAGACAGTCACCTCACTGGACTACAGCCACTGCAGCCTGGAGCAGGTCCCTAAAGAGATCTTCAGCTTTGAGAAGACCCTTGAGGAGCTCTACCTGGATGCCAACCAGATCGAGGAGCTCCCCAAGGTACACACACACACACACACACACACACACACACACACACACACACACACACACTAGTAGACAGGTCGTGAGCACACACAGGTGAGAATATGAGAATAATCAGTTACCTGTGGGTGTTACCCCACCTCCTCGCCATGCCCACAGTGCTACGCCTTGTTTAATGGTTTTCTTTGTAGAACATTGTTGGTTGGTGCACCAGGTATATGTTCTGTTGTCTAAAGTGTCAGTTGTTTGACTGGATGTTTCCTGGTACAGAGCCAGAAAATCGCTCTGTTTATTGAATTTTAAAATATTCTTAAAAAACAACCGAAATAAGTTACAATAATGATAATTGTGGGAACAAATAATCGTGGTATGATCAGATCATTCAGCCCTCATACACAAACCTCCTTCAGGGTGAGGAAGTTCATTAGAAGCTTTCATCCTCACAGCCTAGTTTATTATTATAATAATTTAGAGTAATTATAGCCCCTGATTGAAAGCCCAATATTACAGATTTCACTTCAAATCACCTTCACACAAATCACATCTATCAGATTTCACAATAAAACACGTCACATGAACACACAAAGCTGGAGATCATTACGGTGTGTACCAGGGGTTGGAGAACTCTACAGTCTGCAAGATTGGTTGGTTCTTTTCTCAGACCTTTATTTTTATATATTTGCAGCGTATTAATTTGGATTTAAGATCTGATTCTAATTGTGAAAGTAGTTCGATGTAAAGGTGTGTGACGTAAAGGTGAGGTGTTTCGAGACTAGCATGTCACAGATCTGATAAAATCTCCCTAAAACCTGGCAGTGGAACTCGCTATTGACGATCTAAACCCTGGGGACAGATTCTTTATGCAAACATCTCCGTGGCAGATTTTCCCAGTTTCACACATAATTTGAAGTTTGTTTTAACTTGCTGTCTGTGATGAAATAGCAAACCCAATCTCTGAGTTTATCTGACACACAAACACACACACACACACACACACTCACACACACTGTTTCTGTTTATTTACAGCAACTGTTTAACTGTCAGTTACTGCACCGGCTGAGTCTCCCTGACAACGACCTGAGCGTCCTGCCCCCCGCCATCGCCAACCTCATCAACCTCCGAGAGCTGGACGTCAGCAAGAACAGTAAGAACAACACCCTCATCACTCCTCATCTTCCTCCTCACCATCCCCATCTTCCTCACTCTTCTCTTTCAGCTAAGTGTGTGTGTGTGTGTGTGTGTGTGTGTTTATCCCAACACTAAGTGCCCTCTTTAAGTGGCAGCAACTCAAAACAGAAATTCTACTACTGAACATAATTTTCTTCAGGATCTTTCTCCCTCTGTGAGTGTGTGTGAGTGTGTGTGTGAAAGAGAAAAGGTTGCTGGTGGGTGAATTATGCGGTATGATGGAACACTGGTCATTTGCAGGAGCAGCAAGTGACCCTTTATATTGTCTATAATGTGATTGAAGTGAATATAATGTGTGTGTGTGTGTGTGTGTGTGCTTTAGGTATACAAGAATTTCCTGAAAATATTAAGAACTGTAAAGTCCTGGCCATTGTTGAAGCAAGTGTGAACCCCATTTCTAAGTAAGTGTGTAAAAGCAGGAGGACAAGATATTTTAATTATCTTTCTGTCTGTCTGTCTGTCTGTGTGTGTGTGTGTATATAATATGTCTGTCTGTATATTTGTATATATCTGTCTGTCTGTCTCTCTGTATATCTATCTATGATCAGTAAGTCACTGTTCCAGGTTAGGGTTAAGCTCTAGATCAAAGCCTGGTCTGGAGTGAGAGATCAGAGCAGATGATTAGATGAAACAGCTCTAGGAGAGTTTATGAGTATGCGCATATTCACCATCACTGCAGATCATGTGACCCATAATTATATCACACTGTTCTGTCTTATCTGCTGCTGTTGTACTGGTTCACCAGAGAAAGGGGGCGGAGTTTACTGGAGTTACTGTTTGTATATTTATAACATCTGCAGTTATCGTTAAGTTTTTGTTAGAAATATTACAATAAATACAGCAGAATGAAAAACAGCTTTGAATGTATTGTAAATTGTTTTTATGATGTTTGAAGAAACTTTTTTATTTTATATTTTGTGTGTGTGTGTGTGTGTGTGTGTGTGTGTGTGTTTGTGTGTTGTATAGGCTCCCAGATGGTTTCACACAGCTGCTCAGTCTAACACAGCTCTACCTGAACGATGCTTTCCTCGAGTTCTTGCCAGCAAGCTTCGGGAGGTCAGAGACACACGCGCACACACACACACACACACACACACACACACACACACACACACACTGGATATAGACCGTAATGGATTTGTGCAGTGAAAGGGATGAATGTGGAGTGTGTATTGTAAGATGTGTAGGAGACACGAGGAGACACAGAATTCCTGTCAGTGTGATTAATAGTGAACACAGTTGTGGAGTTTCTGCTACTGGAACCCAACAGGGTTCCATCAGGAACCAGGGGAAGTGGTCAAAGGGAGCAGGTTGGGGTCATCACAGCTCCTTGGGAGTGTCAGGGTTTACAAATGTTTCTTCAACAGAACACCAGACTTCTCTGTTTCGTTTGGGTGAAGTGGGAAATAAATTAATTTCTCTCTCTCTCTCTCTCTCTCTCTCTCTCTTCTTCAGACTGACTAAACTACAGATTTTGGAGCTGAGAGAGAATCAGTTAAAGATGCTGCCCAAGTAAGTGGAGTCCTGACCTCCTCTACCCCCAATCACCTCCCTCTCTTTCAGTTCATTCTATTTGTCTGATGCAGAATTTGTGTTTAGTGTACAATGTAATAACACTCTCTTTACCTCTCTCACTCTCTCTCTCACGCTCACTCTCTTTACCCCTCTCTCTCACTCTCACTCTCACGCTCACTCTCTTTACCCCTCTCTTACTCTCTCTCACTCACTCTCTCATTCTCACTCTCTCACTTTCTTTACCTCACTCTCACTCACTCTTTCACTCTCTTTACCCCTCTCTTACTCTATATCTCACTCACTCTCTCACCTCACTCACCTCTCACTTTCTTTACCTCACTCTCATTTACTCTCTTTACCTCTCTCACTCTCTCTCACTGTCTTTACCTCTCTCACTCTCTCACTGTCTTTATCTCTCTCTCACTCTCTTTACCTCTCTCTCTCACTCTCTCCTCTCTTTACCTCTCTCTCTCACCCTCTCTCACCCTCTCTCACTCTCTTTACCTCTCTCTCACTCTCTCTCTTTACCTCTCTGTCACTCTCTCTCACTCTCTTACCCCTCTCTCTCACTCTCTCTCTCTCTCTTTACCCCTCTCTCACTCTCTCACTCTCTTTACCCCTCTCTCTTTCACTCTCTCTCACTCTCTTACCCCTCTCTTTCCTCCTCTCTCTCTTTACCTCTCGCTCACTCTCTCTCTCACTCTCTTTACCTCTCTCTCACTCTCTTTCACTCTCTTTACCTCTCTCTCCTCTCTCCATTTTCTCTTAGTCTCGCTTACTGTCTCTTTCCCTTTCTCCAATCTCTCTTACTCTCTCTTACATCTCCTCTCTCTTTACCTCTCTCTCTTTCCTCTCTTTCCATCCTTCCACTTTCCTCTCTCTCCTCTCTCCACCCCTCTCTTGACCTCTCTCTCACTCTCTCTTTCTTTGTCTTGACCTCTCTCTCCCTCTCTCATTTCCCTCTCTTTCCATATCTCTCACTTTCTCTCCCCTTCTTTCTCGCTAATATTTCAGTGTTATATAAGCTCCTCTGTATGCACTGACAGCTTTTATAATCCTTCTCTGAGTCTATGGTTACATCATGTGTGTGTGTGTGTGTGTGTGTGTGTGTGTGTGTGTGAGAGAGAGCGAGAGGGAGATTGTATATCTTCCCTACAGTAATGCCGTTACAGATGAATGAATAACAATTCCTATAACACACACACACACACACACACACACACACACACAAGTTTCAGACTCATTGATTGATTGATTGATTGATTAGTTATTAGACAGATGTTGTGGATGTGACAGGCTGCAGGTCTGTCTTTATCTCTGTGTGTGAGATCTTACTCTGTGGCATCACTGTCTTTGATCCTGCTGTGTGAATGAAGGTCACATGACCTCATTGCATCATACAGCATCTGCTTGAGAATGTGACCGGATCAGCTCGAACATCTCACTGTCACATGAACATCAGGCCGGGACACGTGTGTGTGAGCGACTGTGTGTGTGTGAGCAACTCTGTGTGTGTGAGCGACTGTGTGTGTGTGAGTGACTGTGTGTATGTGTTTGTGTGAGCGACTGTGTGTGTTTGTGTGAGCAACCGTGTGTGTGTGACCGTGTGTGTGAGCAACCGTGTGTATGTGAGGCGCGTGTGTGTGTATTGATTTCTCTGATAAATGTCGGGGTGTAAACTGAGATATTTGTAGATACTGTTACTAGGATAAAGTGACTCATCACAACACTACAGCTTGTTTCATAAACACACACACATGCACACACGAGTCATCCTTTGATTTAACCTGCCAAATGTATTGATACTGTGTGTGTGTGTGTGTGTGTGTGTTCAGGAGCATGCATAAGCTGATGCAGTTGGAGCGGCTGGACCTGGGGAGTAATGAGTTCACTGAAGTGGTCCGTATTTCTCCTGTCTGTCTGGCGCATTTACACACATACACACACACACACACACACACACACACACACACACACACACACACACACACAGTGAGGTTATTTTTAGAGAATATCACAGTGAGTTTTGTACAGAGAGCTCGCTCTGTGTGTTTTTGCTGTATGATGATGATGATGATTATAATGTGATTCTTCTGTCCAGCCTGAGGTGTTGGAGCAGCTCACCACCATTAAGGAGCTGTGGATGGATGGGAACAAGCTGACAGGCCTTTCCCCGGTGAGGGGAACACACACACACACACACACACACACACACACACACACACTCTGACTTGTGTGTGAGAGAGACAGAGCGGCTGCAGGCCGGGGATCTGCAGGTAGATTGGTGAGGTTTGCAACAGCTGTGAGGGACTGAAGATGAATGCAGGTGTGAGTAGGAGGGATCCAGGACACAAGTTAAAGGGATTGACAGTGAGAAGTAGCTGTTACCTGTAAATGGGAGGAGCTGAGACTTATATAAAGGTAGATTTGACTTGCACCACAAGTGTGTGGATACCAGGAAGTTGGAGGTGTTCTGTGGTTATAATCATGTTACCATGTGACTGCTCATACTGGATCATTTACATATTTTTAAATAATTTAATGTAAATAAATAAAAGCTAGCTTTCCCTAGCGCATTAACATTTATAAGATAATATAATTTTATTAATCCCAATAGAAATTATTTTACCCAAGACTGCTTCAGAGTACAAGAAACAAAAATAAATATAAATGAAAT
>NC_060894.1:147500-152500 GCF_014805685.1 Silurus meridionalis | reverse complement strand
TGTGTATGTAATTATGTGTGTGTATAATTGTGTGTGTGTGTGTGTGTGTGTGTGTGTGTGTGTGTGTGTGTGTGTTATTGTATGTAATTGTGTGTATAATTGTGTGTGTGTGTGTGTGTGTGTGTGTGTGTGTGTGTGTGTGTGTGTGTGTGTGTTATTGTGTATGTAATTATGTGTGTGTATAATTGTGTGTGTGTTCTCTACAGTTGATGGTGTTATTTGTGTATAATGGTTATATTTATGTACAGACTCATGGCTCTGGATGAGTTGGACTGCAGCTGTAATGAACTCGAGTGTCTCCCCGCTACCGTGGGAAAGTGTGTGAACCTGCGCACCTTCGCTGCTGACCACAACTTCCTCACACACCTGCCTCCTGAGGTCAGAACCCCAACACTCACTTTCATCACCCAACCTCACCTAGTCCCCGAATATAACAGTAATACCTGTACAGGTACAGTCCCCGAATATAACAGTAATACCTGTACAGGTACAGTCCCCGAATATAACAGTAATACCTGTACAGGTACAGTCCCCAAATATAACAGTAATACCTGTACAGGTACAGTCCCCAAATATAACAGTAATACCTGTACAGGTACAGTCCCCAAATATAACAGTAATACCTGTACAGGTACAGTCCCCAAATATAACAGTAATACCTGTACAGGTACAGTCCCCAAATATAACAGTAATACCTGTACAGGTACAGTCCCCAAATACAGGGAGTGCAGAATTATTAGGCAAGTTGTATTTTTGAGGATTAATTTTATTTGAGGATTTAATTTGAACAACAACCATGTTCTCAATGAACACAAAAAACTCATTAATATCAAAGCTGAATATTTTTGGAAGTAGTTTTTAGTTTTAGCTATTTTAGGGGGATATCTGTGTGTGCAGGTGACTATTACTGTGCATAATTATTAGGCAACTTAACAAAAAACAAATTCATACCCATTTCAATTATTTATTTTTACCAGTGAAACCAATATAACATCTCAACATTCACAAATATACATTTCTGACATTCAAAACCAAACAAAAACAAATCAGTGACCAATATAGCCACCTTTCTTTGCAAGGACACTCAAAAGCCTGCCATCCATGGATTCTGTCAGTGTTTTGATCTGTTCACCATCAACATTGCAGCAGCAACCACAGCCTCCCAGACACTGTTCAGAGAGGTGTACTGTTTTCCTCCTTGTAAATCGCATTTGATGATGGACCACAGGTTCTCAATGGGGTTCAGATCAGGTGAACAAGGAGGCCATATCATTAGATTTTCTTCTTTTATACCCTTTCTTGCCAGCCACGCTGTGGAGTACTTGGACGTGTGTGATGGAGCATTGTCCTGCATGAAAATCATGTTTTTCTTGAAGGATGCAGACTTCTTCCTGTACCACTGCTTGAAGAAGGTGTCTTCCAGAAACTGGCAGTAGGACTGGGAGTTCAGCTTGACTCCATCCTCAACCCGAAAAGGCCCCACAAGCTCATCTTTGATGATACCAGCCCAAACCAGTACTCCACCTCCACCTTGCTGGCGCCTGAGTCGGACTGGAGCTCTCTGCCCTTTACCAATCCAGCCACGGGCCCATCCATCTGGCCCATCAAGACTCACTCTCATTTCATCAGTCCATAAAACCTTAGAAAAATCAGTCTTGAGATATTTCTTGGCCCAGTCTTGACGTTTCAGCTTGTGTGTCTTGTTCAGTGGTGGTCGACTTTCTGCCTTTCTTACCTTGGCCATGTCTCTGAGTATTGCACACCTTGTGCTTTTGGGCACTCAGTGATGTTGCAGCTCTGAAATATGGCCAAACTGGTGGCAAGTGGCATCTTGGCAGCTGCACGCTTGACTTTTCTCAGTTCACGGGCAGTTATTTTGCGCCTTGGTTTTTCCACACGCTTCTTGCGACCCTGTCGACTATTTTGAATGAAACGCTTGATTGTTCGATGATCACGCTTCAGAAGCTTGGCTATTTTAAGACTGCTGCATCCCTCTGCAATATATCTCACTATTTTTGACTTTTCTGAGCCTGTCAAGTCCTTCTTTTGACCCATTTTGCCAAAGGAAAGGAAGTTGCCTAATAATTATGCACACCTGATATAGGGTGTTGATGTCATTAGACCACACCCCTTCTCATTACAGAGATGCACATCACCTAATATGCTTAATTGGTAGTAGGCTTTCCAGCCTATACAGCTTGGAGTAAGACAACATGCATAACGAGGATGATGTGGTCAAAATACTCATTTGCCTAATAATTCTGCACTCCCTGTATAACAGTAATACCTGTACAGGTACAGTCCCCAAATATAACAGTAATACCTGTACAGGTACAGTCCCCAAATATAACAGTAATACCTGTACAGGTACAGTCCCCAAATATAACAGTAATACCTGTACAGGTACAGTCCCCAAATATAACAGTAATACCTGTACAGTACAGTCCCCAAATATAACAGTAATACCTGTACAGGTACAGTCCCCAAATATAACAGTAATACCTGTACACGTACAGTCCCCGAATATAACAGTAATACCTGTACACGTACAGTCCCCAAATATAACAGTAATACCTGTACACGTACAGTCCCCAAATATAACAGTAATACCTGTACACGTACAGTCCCCAAATATAACAGTAATACCTGTACACGTACAGTCCCCAAATATAACAGTAATACCTGTACAGGAAGGAGCAGCAGGATTATAGCTCAGGTATCGCACATGTACAGGATTTAAATTCCTTTTAATATATATATATAAATGTGTGTGAGTGAAATTGAAATTCTTATAAATTCTGATGAAAGCTTTTTGAAGCTTTAATGGTCATCAGGGTGCCTTTCTCATTCTGTAAAATAACTCTGTGTGTGTCTCAGGTGGGCTGCTTGAAGAACATCACTGTGCTGTTCCTGCACTCCAATAAACTGGAGTCTCTCCCTGAGGAGATGGGAGACATGCAGAAGCTCAAGGTTATCAATCTGAGCGACAACAAGTAAGACACACACACACACACACACACACACACAGACACAGACACAGACACACCTTATCAACTCATCCTCCATTTTATATAGAGAGAGAGAGAGCGAGTGTGTGTGTGCTTATGTGTATATGAATCATCAGCTCCTGACCAATCAGAATCTCTGATTCAGCACTGCTACATATTACAGACCCATAGATCAGCGTGAGAGCAGTGTGTGAATTCCGAGTCTGATTAAGTCTGATGTCTGCTGAAATGAGGCTTTTCATTAAAATGTTCTCTCTCGTGTTGGTGAAGAACCAGAACAGCTGTTCCTCATCTGGGTTGTGGAGATTATTTAATGACATCCTGTTGCAGTTGCAGGGAGAAGAGGTGGAGAAGGTGGAGGAGTTCAGGTACCTGGAGTCAACAGTGTAAAGTAATGGACAGTGTGTTAGAGAAGTGAAGAAAAGAGTGCAGGCAGGGTGGAGTGGGTGGAGAAGAGTGATAGCAGGAGTGATTTGTGATAGAAGAGTATCTGTGAGAGTGAAAGGGAAAGTTTATAGGACTGTGGTGAGACCTGAGATGTTGTATGGATTAGAGACAGTGGCATTGAGTAAAAGACAGGAGGTGGAGCTGGAGGTAGCAGAGCTGAAGATGTTGAGATGTTCGTTGGGAGTGACGACGATGGACAGGATTAGAAATGAGTTTATTAGAGGGACAGCGCATGTAGGACGTTTTGGAGACGAGGTGAGGGAGGTGAGATTGAGATGGTTTGGACATGTGCAGAGGAGGGACATGGGGTTTATCAGTAGGAGAATGCTGAGGATGGAGACACCAAGAAGGAGGAAAAGAGGAAGTCCAAGGAGGAGGTTTATGGATGTGGTGAGAGAAGACATGCAGGTAGATAGTGTGAAAGAGGCAGATGTAGAGGACAGGTGGGGATGGAGACAGATGATCTGCTGTGGCGCCCCCTAATGGGAGAAGCTGAAAGAAGATGATGATGATTTAATGGCATCCTGTTCTTCCTGGTGTTTCATCTGTCACTCATTTATGTTTGATGGTTAATTAGTACAGTGTTTGTGCAGGAGGGAAAGGCCTGTGTGTGTGTGTGTGTGTGTGTGTGTGTGTGTGTGTGTGTGTGTGTGTGTGTGTGTGTGTAGGACTGTGCAGGTGAAACAGGATGTTATTCACAGAGCATTTTTGTGATTCAGACTGAAAGATCTGATCTGAAATCAGTGCTCAGGTGTAAACACACACACACACACACACACAGTGTGTATCTGAGACTCCTGTCTGATGGGGATTCTGTAGTCTCTCCTGTCATATATAGTTTGTACTTGTGGGTGTTTCCTAGCCAGAGTTTTGGAGAAGTGTGAATGAAATAGTAATATATATAAAACTGATGCTACTTAAACACAAATGATTATGAGCTCGGATTCATTCTCAGATTAGATGAGCAAAGCAGGATAACTGTAATAGTCACATACACTCACCTGAGACACCTGCAAGCTCCACTACTACCTTTTAATATTTACTGTCAGATTGACCTCATTTACAGCAAATAAACAACCTCAACAAACTCATACCCTGACCTGTGTGTGAGAGAGAGAAAGAACAGTAGTGTTAAACCTCTCCACTGTCTCACTCTGTTTTAGGTTAAAGAACCTTCCCTACAGCTTCACCAAGCTAAACCAGATCACTGCTATGTGGCTCTCCGAGAACCAGGTAGGAAAACCGGCTCAGAACTCACAGAACCTTCTTAGTGTCCACAGCAGTCTGTGCTCACCAATTATCTTTATGTGAGGTATCATGAGGTCAGTGTGAGTGATGGAGCAGCGGACTCGTCTCATCATCATCTCTTACTGTGTGTCTTCTCTGCAGTCCAAACCCCTGATCCCTCTACAGAAGGAGGAGGAACCTGAAACCCACACAACCGTCCTCACCAACTACATGTTCCCCCAGCAGAGCAGCGTCGAGGAGTGTGAGTCTCACTGACTCACTGTCTTACTCACATCACTGTCTCACTCACACTCTGTC
>NC_060894.1:125000-140000 GCF_014805685.1 Silurus meridionalis | reverse complement strand
GTGTGTGATGGGGGGCGTGGTGGGGGTGTGGTGTCTGTGTCTGTCCACAGTCCTCAGATCTCATGAGCATTAGTAACAGGAAGTACTCGGTTTTCTCTGTGTGTAAGTTTTGTTTAGAACTTTCTTTAGAAACATCAACTTGAAATGTTTTAATGAGAAATTAAAGAACACATGCAGCATTCACAACACACACACACACGTGCACACAGACAGAGACACACACACACACACACACACACAGACAGACAGACAGACAGTGCAGTGGTGACCCCTGTGTGTAAAATCAGAGCTGTGATCAGATTACTGATGAGTGTGAAGAGCAGGGAGGAGATGAGGGCAGAGTTCTCCCAGGACATCATTAATCTGTGGTTCATGGAAATAACTCTCAGAGCAGCGTGTGTGTGTGTGTGTGTGCGTGTGTGCGTGCGTGTGCGTGCGTGCGTGCGCGTGCGTGCGTGCGTGTGAAGACTCCTCACTGTGTCCAGAACAGGAAGTACACTCATATCTACATGGCACTTACATGAATTCACGATGTGTGTTTACACAGCGGTTTCATTACGATAATAGTATTTGTAATCCTGTGTGTGATGTGGGTCTGAATCAGTCACATGTTCCAGTTAGGTGATGAACTGAACGTCTCTGTAGTACTGATTTTATTCCTTTTCCTTCACTAACACTCGCTCCTAACCCTGATTACAGTGTGTCTATGCTGGTGTGGGTGTGTGTGTGGGTGTGTGTGTGTGTGTCAGGAGTTAATTTAATACACTTATTCACTCCTGAAGGGTTAATGAGTGAATATGATTAGTATTAGAGTTCCTGTGCCCTGAGAGAGGGAGGAGAATAAACAGGTTTAGGTTCTAATCCTCCTGTACACCTACTGGATCATGTGAGCTGCACCTCAGTTATGAACATCTGATTATTTCTGCCTGAAAGCTGTGTTCGGGTCCAGCTTTGTGATTCTGTTGGATCAGGTTAAAAATATCCTGATGGAGTTCTATTTTAATCTGAGAATCTCTGAATTATTCATGAGCAGGACACAAATCAGGATTAAATCCACACTGTTCTGTTTCACTGCTTCGCATCAGGATAAAACACAATGACATCTATTACTGCATCATCTGCTGATGGTGTGTGTCTTGATCTTTTGTGTTGATGGTGTGTGTTGTGTGTTTGCAGGATGAGGGTTTTGGTGTGTACGGACAGCAGAGTTACATCGTTGACTCACACAGGAAAGTAAGTGTAACCTCATTCCAGCCTGAGTGTGTGTAATCGCGGTCACTACAGGGTTTCCACAGGGTCTTAAACAGTCTAAAATCAAACAAATCTGAATATTTAGGCCTTGAAAAGTCTTAATTTAAAAGTCTTAGTTTATTTTAAACCAGTCTTCATTTTTCTGATGTCCATGTAACACTACGTTTAATGCTCATTGAAATGCGTCTGCAGCACTTTAGAATGTTTTTCCTAATAGAATTTACTGTATTACGACTACAAATGAGACAAACATGCAACAGCCAATCAGCTGTCTGTTATTGGGGCAGGGTCAATAACAATGGGTGGGGGTGGGGGTGGTAGAATAAAGAAGTGAGCCACAGGGAATTTGAGCTACAAAATCACCTTTGTTTACACACAAACCAACTGCACCTGAGGGAAAACATTCTTAATTCTGTGCTTTAGAAAGGTCTTTACAGTAACACACACACACACACACACACACACACAGCCTGAGGTGGTGGAGTGGAGGATGTTGATCCTGAGACTCTGTGCTCCAGCAGTGATTAATTATCACTGATTAATGAGTAACATTATGAGAACGGGGTCAGGGCCACAGAAGAGACACAGATTACTCCTTAAAAGATTCTCCTGGGAGCAGATCATCCTCCAGACCTTCAGCTCCAACTCATCCAGCCTCTTTAAAATAAAAAGCTGAATTCATTAGTGGTGCTGTGAAGATTTTATAATAAGCGTGTTGAATGTGTAATTAATAAGAACACTAACGAGTTCTGTGTGCAGCACCTTTATAACTCTCAGGGTCACTGTATGGAGTGTTTGTGCAGGAGGAGCTGAAGTCAGAATGGTCCTGGAAATAATAAAGAAATATATCTGATATATGAGCAGTTACTATGGGGCAGTTTTATACACACACACACACACACACACACACATACCAGATGTGTATCTGATTAAAATAAAGCAAAAATATGGTGAATCCTCACCCACATTATATTTATACACACGTTTATCGTTTTTAAGTGCTGAAATTCCATGCAGGAATCTTCGCTCCTCACACATCTCCACTCATGAAGTGTTTTTGTGGTTTCTTCTGCCCCCTGGTGTCAGACAGTGAAAATAAACCTCCTCCAGACAGCCGTCTGTCCTGCACACGCACGTACACACACACACACACACACACACACACACACACACACACACACAGACACAGACACATTATTGCTTTGCGGAAACAGTTATTTTGAGAAGTTTCGACAGAAGGAGCTGATATCTGAGGAGAGATGAAATAATAATAATTTTATCAGTACAGATAAGAACATTCACTTTTTGGGATTAAAAACGTTTTAATGTTTGAGTGATGAGCTGCACCGGTCTTACAGGACAAACCTGAATCATCCAGCTCAGCTGATTTAGACTCAACTATCAATTCAATTCAATTCAATTTTATTTGTATAGCGCTTTTAACAATCAACATTGACTCAAAGCAGCTTTACACAGATAAATCACTGTCACTGTGTAAAACTTCCTTAAACTCTGTGTGTGTGTTTTGATTAGGTGCCTTTGATGAATGGTCAGATGTGTGCTCCTCCTCCTGCTCCTCTTCGCTCTCAGATGAACTGTGCTCAGGTTCCGATGGCTCGGCATCCCTCCAGAGAGCAGCTCATCGACTACCTGATGCTCAAAGTGTCCCAGCAACCGCCTGGACCCCCACGTCACCCCCATGACACCCTGCCTCACGAGGTACACACACACACACACACACACACATATATACCCTTACAGATAACTACACACACATATACACACCCTTATTTATATATATATATATATATATACATACACACATACACACACATACCCTTATACATACACACACACACCTATACAGATATATGCACGCACACACATACACACACGTGTTAAGCTGTGTGTGTGGTGGTTAAACTGTTTACGTTCTGATGGTGGTGTTCAGATGCACGTGAAGATTGAGAAGAACCCTGAACTAGGCTTCAGTATATCAGGAGGAGTGGGAGGACGAGGAAACCCGTTTCGCCCTGAAGATAACGTACGTGTCTCTGGAATCTCACGCACAATTATTCATTCCTATAACAAGAAGAAGAGGAACATTTATATAAAACCTGAACTTGATTTTTCTCCAGTGCTGTAACCAGTACAGTTATAAAATTAAGCCTCTTTTTCCTAAAACTACTGGCACCTCTAGAACGTCCAAAAACACACACACACACACACACACACACACACACACACACACACACACACACTGTCCTCTCCTGAACCTATCTACCTCTGCCAGGAGGGTACAAGTCAATTGTACATAAATCTGTAAGCAAGATAAGGAATATGTGTACAAGTAAATTCATTCACAATCATACACACTTGGTCCATTTACATTGATGGTGTTTGGCAGATCAATAAATACATTCTAATACCAGTAAAATTATCATCCATCACTCCCTCATGACCAGGATCCTCCAACACGATTAAAACAAGGGGGGCCAATAATTGTTAAAGATTTGTAGAGAAATGGCATTGCTGGAGAGAAGCAATTTGTTTATTTTCAATAATTTTTTTCTATAAGTTTTATAAATTTTTATTTTTGTGATTTGGTCCGAATAAATAAACGTGTTTGCATTAACAGGGAATATTTGTGACGAGAGTTCAGCCTGAGGGACCTGCTTTTAAACTTCTCCAACCAGGAGACAAAATCATCCAGGTAGCTCCTCAGGATTACTTTTTTCCCCTCTCTTTACCATAACAATGATCAGCTGTGTGGGGTGTAAATATGATCAGCCGTGTGGGGTGTAAATATGATCAGCTGTATGGGGTGTAAATACGATCAGCTGTGTGGGGTGTAAATATGATCAGCTGTATGGGGTGTAAATACGATCAGCCGTGTGGGGTGTAAATACGATCAGCCGTGTGGGGTGTAAATGTGATCAGCCGTGTGGGGTGTAAATGTGATCAGCCGTGTGGGGTGTAAATATGATCAGCTGTATGGGGTGTAAATATGATCAGCCGTGTGGGGTGTAAATGTGATCAGCCGTGTGGGGTGTAAATATGATCAGCTGTGTAAATATGATCAGCTGTGTAAATATGATCAGCTGTGTGGGGTGTAAATATGATCAGCTGTGGGGTGTAAATATGATCAGCTGTATGGGGTGTAAATACGATCAGCTGTGTGGGGTGTAAATATGATCAGTGTGGGGTGTAAATATGATCAGCCGTGTGGTGTAAATATGATCAGCTGTGTGTAAATATGATCAGCTGTGGGGTGTAAATATGATCAGCTGTTTGGGGGTTTTGTAAATATGATCAGCTGTGTGGGGTGTAAATAAGATCAGCTGTTTGTGTAAATATGATCAGCTGTGGGGTGTAAATATGATCAGCTGTGTGGGGTGTAAATAAGATCAGCTGTTTGTGTAAATATGATCAGCTGTGGGGGGGTGTAAATACGATCAGCTGTGTGGGGTGTAAATATGATCAGCTGTTTGTGTAAATATGATCAGCTGTGGGGTGTAAATATGATCAGCTGTGTGGGGTGTAAATATGATCAGCTGTGTGTAAATATGATCAGCTGTGGGGTGTAAATATGATCAGCTGTGTGGGGTGTAAATACGATCAGCTGTTTGTGTAAATATGATCAGCTGTGTGGGGTGTAAATACGATCAGCTGTGTGGGGTGTAAATACGATCAGCTGTTTGTGTAAATATGATCAGCTGTGGGGTGTAAATCGATCAGCTGTGGGGTGTAAATACGATCAGCTGTTTGTGTAAATATGATCAGCTGTGGGGTGTAAATACGATCAGCTGTGTGGGGTGTAAATACGATCAGCTGTTTGTGTAAATATGATCAGCTGGGGTGGAGTGTAAATATGATCAGCTGGGTGGGGTTGTAAATACGATCAGGTGTGTGTGTGTGTGTGTGTGTGGGGGGGGTAAATATGATCAGCCGTGTGGTAATTTGGTAAAAAGCCAGTCTGACTTTCACTTTGACGTTGTTCACTAAGGAAGTGTGGGAAAACCCTTGAGTTAATGATTTTACTCATCATCTTCCCCACATTACTGTTCACACGAATACCTTCAGTAGTTATTGGGTGAAATTTGTCTCCACTTGTATAGATTGAGGTTATTAGACCTTCGATTCCAGATTTTAGGAAAGAAACCGACTACTCAGAACTCGACTGAAGAGTTTTAAAACGACTGATTGAAATGTACAGCTGTGTGTTTAATCATTTCGTTCAGGATTCTGTCGAGTTCTGAAGCTTTCTGTGGTTTCAGTTTGATGATTTTGTCCTTTAGTTTCTCTTCAATAACTGGGAAATTTAAAGTGTTTTGCTTTTCTTTAATGGCTGGTTTTAGTTGCTCCAGTTTATAGTTTGTGTTTTTGCTCTGAGTTTGTTTCAGATTCTACATAATAGTGTTTTGATTTCTCTCTCTCTCTCTCCCTCTCTCTCTCTCTCTCTCTCTCTCTCTCTCTCTCTCTCTCTCTCTCTCTCTCTCTCTCTCTCTCTCTCTCTCTCTCTCTCTCTCTCTCTCTCTCTCTCTCTCTCTCTCTCTCTCTCTCTCCCCACAGGCGAATGGATATAATTTTGTGAACATCGATCACGGGAACGCTGTGTCTCTCCTGAAGAACTTCTCCAGCACAGTGGACCTGGTCATTATCAGAGACATGGCAGCATAGAGACTCCACAGAACCCACGATGTCTGAATGGTCACTTATATTTTTGTACACAGAGGAGAAGGAGTTGGAGGAGGAGACATACATCTGAACTGTTTTTAATAGAAGAGTTGTGATAAAAAGGGGTGTAACCACTGCAGCATGTGGGCGGAGTCTCTGCAGCATCCTTCACTGTGGGAGAAACAACATGCACGAGAAAACTGTGTTTTTTAAACAATTTTTTTTAATCATTCACCTTAAAGTAGAAGCGAGGAGATGACCAACAAGGGGCGGGGCTCTGCCTGCTGACATCAGCATCTCTTTTTTGTTTTAATTTTATTTTTAAACCACATTTAAGTTCCTTTATATTTTTGGTATTTGAGAAATCTCTGACCTGTGGAGCTGTTGATCTGGAGCTCGAGGATGTGTGCTGAGAGCAGATTCTGAATGTAGAACTTGTGCGCTTTATGGAAAGTCATACCACATCCACACGTCTTCACCTGGAACGTTCTGCCACGTCTCTGAGACTGCCCCGTAACTCCATTAGAAGTGTGTGAGATGTGGTGGTGTTACGGAGGACAACAGAGTTCTGAGAGAAACATGACCTGTGTGTGTTGCAGTGCATGCTGGGAAAAATCTGATGTCACACATTTTATGGATCTCATATTTAAAGGGCTTCCTCTGGAGACGAGTGATGTTCCTCATCCTGACCGTCTGGCCACACCCACTGCTCTGGCCACACCCACTGCTCTGCTGTTTTTACTTGATTCTGATCTCTGGTTTTCATGCTGAAACAGTTGCAGTGCTGAATCACTCGTTCTCGCGTTTGGAGCGAGGGATGCAGACGAACAAAACAAAGGACGTGTGAAGTGCCAACTGACCTTTAACCCTGAGCAATACTCACTGATCCACACAGTTGTGAGAGCAATAGCAAGATTTTACTTTCAGAAAGACGAGTGTTTTTAAATAATAATAATAATAACACAAGGAACTCTTTTAGTAACACATTTTTGTGATCGCATTTTATATTGTAAATCTTTTAGACAATAGGAAACAGCATTTCTGAATATTTTGCAAAGCTGTGTGTGTGTGTGTGTGTGTGTGTGTGTGTGTGTGTGTGTGTGTGTGTGGTTTAATCCTAAACTGAATTCTGATCTGACCTTGTAAAGAAAGAAAAAAACCTGAAGGCATGATCATTGTTTCAGTGAGTATTAGACTCTGATCCTGAGGTCTGAAGCTTGGACAGTTGAACTGTGTGTGTGTGTGTGTGTGTGTGTGTGTGTGTGTGTACACATACACACAACGTGAATGTTTCTTGTCTTGTGTGAAATTTCTGCATGAAATCGTTCCTTCTATGAATGTTATGAATGTAAATCATCGTGATTCTGAAGATCTACGAGGCCAAATTCCTGTCGTCAGTGTGTGGATTAGGTGTGGAGTAGAACACTGATTATCGTTTCTGTAGTAAAGCCGATTTATTTGATTTAATGTTCTGATTCGATTTTCCTCTCACCATCACGCAGTAGCGGAGTCTAAACAGAGGCTCTTTGTCCCTCTGTCTGCTCAAGGTGGATGAAACGCTTGTGATTGACACGTGATTATCTCCACAGATGAAACCTGACTAAATGAATCATGACAATCTGCAGATCAAATTTCAGTCTGAATATTTTAATTCCACATCCGAGAAGGAGCCCCTGGTCTCTCTGGACTCTCCTGTGTACGTCTATTTATTTAGCGCTTTTTCTTTCACTTTTATTGATTACTAATGAAAGTGTAAATAATCCGGAGTTTAGTCACTGCATTACTGACCTTTACTTTCTAAAGACCAGCAATAAATTCATCACAGCAGCAAAGCTTTTTAATTGGATAGCAATTTTCCCGGGTTCTTTGGACGCAGCTATGTGAAGACCATCGCTATGCATTTCCTCTACATTCCAGATTTTGTACATAGTTTTAGGTTTCATGGTAAATCCTGTGGAAACAAAAAACACCATCAAATAAAAGAATGGTCTTTTACAAACGAGTCTGGAGTCTGTGTGTGTGTGAGGGTTCAGTAAACAGGTGATTATATAGAGGAGATTTAATGACAAATACAAGGTGGAATCAAAAAGCTCTGTTTACAAGAAAGAACTTTATTTACCTACGTTTCCACACTATTACCTTCAAAATAGTCGCCTTGTACAGCAATACAGCTGCCAGTGTTCTTCTCAAGCACCTTCTGCGTTTCACAAGCTGGAGCTTCATTTTCAGGAAGAGGGTGAAGTCCACAGGAGCCAAATCTGGTGAGTAGAGTGGGTGTGGAAGTGAGATGATGTTTCTGGTGAGAAACTCACGTGAGGATGAGCTCAGTGACAGAGTGCACACGTGGTCAGAACAGCACCAGTTACACTGCTCTCGATGTGCTCTGCGATGTCTACTGGCACTGAATTATGAAGGTCGGTGCTCTCTGTGAATGTGCGTGCAGCCTTGTGCTGCCACCTGTTGGCAAAATAAAATAGTTAAAATTACAAAATTATTAAAATTAATAGTTATAAAAATGCAATTAAAATGTAATAACATAATGTCTATGGGTAAGATTTTTTTGTGTGTGTGTGTGTGTGTGTGTGTGTGTGTGTGTGTGTGTGTGTGTTCTTTTATATTTAACACGAGGACCTTTTCTTTGTCCTACTGCTGACCTGAAAGTGTCTGCTGTCGGTTTGGAGAACTTCCAGTGTGCTGACAGCGCGAGCTCCAGCGGATTATAGAAACAGGAAATGATGCAGACCACAAACTTTACTGCGTCATCGAGCTTCAAGGAGTTTCACACCGGAAATAAGACCAAAATAGAAGATGATTTCTGAGAGAAATTTCTTATAACATTTAAAGCTCCTCGTGTGTTCTGTATGAAACTCTCAGATCATCAGTGAGCACCACAGAGAACAACCACAGAACCTGATTTCCCTAAAAACATCTCAGTACAGAAGCTCAAATGAAACTTTTTCAGCTTATCTGTGTAAACAAAAAGTCTTCAGTTCTTGAAAAGGTTTCATGCTGCGACAACTAAAAAAACCCTGAAAGATCTAAATGGTCTGAATATGAACTCTTTTGGTGTATTTTAGGAAGCTGAGTTCACACAGTTTTGTTCCGGACAGACAACCTGTTCAAAACCGAGGAACCTGAAACCATCAAAACATCAGCGCTATGAAGATACCGAGCTGTAGGACCTGAAACCAGTTTCATATCCAAATCTGCCCTGGTCCACGATTTCTCTCTCTTACACACACATACACGCACAATGAACATTACTTTCAGTGAGGGTTGTTTGTGAGAAGAATATTTATTAATACTCTCTTTCAGGCCTTAACAGCGCTCACATGCGTCTTTCTGCGCTTGCGCAAAGATTTCAGATGATCTACTGTTGACGTGAAAGAGTACACACACACACGGAGTCGTTGTGAAACCAGGTGCTGTGAGATGTTCCTGAGATGAGGTCACATGAGGAACACCGCCACTGTTGTGTACATTAACCCTTTTCTGTGTAGCTCCGCCCACTCAACTCGCGTCAATACAGCGCATCACCCACCCAATCAGCGCCACACACGACGTCACCATGTCACGCCCTTTTTTCTAAAGAAAGCAACAAACAGCTCGCGCGCGGCTCAGACGGGCCGTGAGGCGGACAGAGAGCGGAGCTGCTGCTGCTGCTGCTGCTGCTGCGCGGAGTTTCCTCTCAGCTCCCCGAAACTTTTCACACACACTCAGTATTGACGTGTTCTTTATTAAAGGTAACGAGAAGCTGTTTATTATTTTGTGTTTGTATTAGTTATTTACACATTAGCCGACTTAGCTTCATCTTTACACTTTTTACTCATGTTCTCATTAAAAATAGTCAAATCACAGACGGATTAAGTTTCTATACGAAAGGAGTGTTTATTTAAGTGTTATTAATACGTTTTTTATTCAGAAATGGAGCTAAGTTAAAATTAGCCGTGGCTAGTTCCTCATTCGGTTAACCAAATATGGTCAAGCTAATGCTAGCGGATTGTTGATTCAGTATGACATTTTATTTAGGGAATAAACAGTGCATTATTTAGCTTTGCTGCTTGTACAATTATATTATTTTATTGTTTAAGCAGTGTTTATCCGTTTAATGTGTAAATTTACAGAATTTTACCTCAGGAATAGCAATAATCACCGCGGTCTGTATGTGCAGGCCTCGCGGCCCTCAGCACACACTCTTATTGTTATTATTGAGAAATAAACTCTGGAGAAAATCGTTTTAATATTTTATAATGTTTATAATGTTAAAGTAAGACTTGTTTGTTAAATGTTAGCATGTTAGCCTGTAACCTCGTTACTGATCTTTCCTGGAGTAAAGTTTCTGTACATACTGTCTGGATTAAATATCAATAATTTAGGGTTAAAATGACAATCAATACACTTTGTAGTCGATTTATTTACATTTATAGGTTTTGTGAGCGAAACTTGGAGGTTTTTCTAAATAAAATAAAAACAGGAAGAGTCTGGAACAAAGACCAGACAAAAGCAGCCTTCAGCTCGGTGGATTTACACAATAAATTAATATAACTATCGCATTATTATTCATTATAGAGGTATTCTTAACTTACATTTACACGTATATAGGTATAAAATGAGTGTTGATTAAGTGCTTTGTGTGTTTTTGTGAAATGCGGTGCGTTAGCGCTCTGATTAGCATGACTCAGTGGATTTAAAGGCTTGGGCCTGCGGAGGGTTGCCAGGATATACAATAACCCCACTGTTCCTCTAACTCTCTCTCTCTCACACACACACACACACACACACACACACACACACACTTGTGGGTGTTTGTCATAAGAAATGGTCGTTCTCGGAGACCTCGTGATTTTATTAAATTTCATTTGATTTGTCTGTAGTTAAACAGGAAGTGGGGTTAATGTCGGTCTTCAATCTGGCAACCCGAGAGATCTACACTACACACTGTACAGACATGAACACGATATTAGCGCTTATAACGCTTTTCCTCGTGGATAACAAACACTAACTATTAAACTGTTGTGATTATTGACTTCTGAAACACACACACAGACTGATGTAAACAAGTCACTGAAGCATCCGTCAGGATATAAATAGCTCCAGTCACCCAGGCCCACGACCCAGGAGGAGAGAGAGAGAGAGAGGGGGGGGGGTGCGTTTGTCACGTTGTAAACGTGTGACAGGTGAAATCTGAAGCCCCAACACTGTGTTTGATTTGCTGGTAACTAAAGTTTAACCTCCACACTGTCTCTTTATATATTGTACATCTTGTACTTTGTTTATGAACACATTCAGAAGCATCACACTTTACATAAATTCCCTCAACACACAAAACAATCACCTTTTATGATCATTCATCATAATGTATAATAATCAGATTAGTGTTTTGTGGCTCGGTAGTGCAGAATGTTCCGGAGCGTCTGGCCAACTGCTCTCGTCTTTGCGGAACACATGCTGTTCTGCCAGCAGGAGAGACCGAGACCGGTTCTGGTCGGTTCTGTTTATGACGAGTCTTTATTACAGAACAGCAGTTTTGTGTTAAAGATGTGCATGTAAAGTGTTTTGCAGTTACATGCTCACTTGTGGTGGTGGTTATGAAACGTGTCTCATAATGATGATGGATTTCAGTGTGATGCACTCATGCTTGGAACAGTGTGTCTCCTGTTTGTCCTCAGCTATTCATGTCCCACCACTAGTGTGTTTACGAGATTCCGGCTCGTGTGAGTTCCAGTATTTTACAGGGTTTTTTTTGGTTTGGTTCCTGTAGCTCTTTTGATTTTACACACGACTTTAACGTCTCGTTTTAACTGCACATGTTAACTTTTTCTTCAGTTCTCGGTGTGCACCGGCTTTCAAGGGAATGTAAATAGATATTGTGTGTGTGTGTGTGTGTGAGACCAGACTGTGCCATGGCCCAGGAAACCAATCAGAGCCCTGTGCCCATGCTGTGCACCACCGGCTGTGGTTTCTATGGGAACCCCAGGACTAATGGCATGTGTTCAGTGTGTTATAAAGAACACCTCTCCAGACAGAATAATGGAGGTGTGAGTCCTCTCAGTAACATGGGTATGCATCTTTATCTTCTTTTTACCTCATCCCTCTAACCTTTTATTCAGTTTAGAGTTCTCTTTCTCTCATGTGACTGAGCCAGTATTTATTTTGTGATTTAGCTGACGTGGTTCTCGTTGTGTTCCAGGTTCTAGTAGTGTAACCAGTAGTCCCACCTCAGAGGCGTCTGCGATCCAGATCATCGAGGCTACTTTAAATAATTCTGTGAGTGACGCGGAGTCGCCTGTCGGGGCCACTGCAGCACTTCCTGTTACACAGCAGATGACCGAGATGAGCATTTCCTGTGAAGAAGTGGCAGTACCTAAATTAGAAATTCCTGAACCTGGTGAGTGTTAAAGATGAACGGATTAAAAGCAGAAGTGTGAGGATACACACCCGGTGTACAGTGTAACACCCCCCTGTTTGAGTGTTCGCTGTAAATCATTCACAGTGGTGTGAACTTGTGTGTGAATGCTGCTGGTCTGTAGTGATGGTGTAGAAACAGGTGGTGGGTTTGAGATCACGATGGTTTTCTGATGTTGGTTTATTGGTGGTCCTCAGTTATAACTCAGCCCACGGCTGCTTCTTCTTCTGCGGTGAACACGGCAGTCAGCACCGAGACCAAAAGCCCCGACGCCCCCAAACCGAAGAAGAACCGCTGCTTCATGTGTCGTAAGAAGGTCGGCCTTACAGGTGAGCCACGCCCCCGTATCCCTCACGTGTTCCAGATGCTGTAGTAATTAACACTCGTGCTGTTGTGCTCAGGGTTCGACTGTCGCTGTGGAAACCTCTTCTGTGGACTTCACCGTTACTCAGACAAGCACAACTGCCCCTACGACTACAAAGCCGAGGCTGCGGCCAAGATCCGCAAGGAGAACCCCGTAGTGGTGGCCGACAAGATCCAGAGAATATAGATCACCTGCTTATCTCTTTGGCTTTGAGCTTTGACCTTTGACCCGTATTTCCGGGAGAGATAGTATGAGAAAACAGGACTTGCACTCAACTTGCGATCTAAAGGACTATTTTTATTTTTTATGACTTTGATCTTGTTTTTCAGCCGATGCATGACTGGAGTGGTCTGGGGATTTTTTTGTGTGTGTGTCTCAAGTTTATGGCGGAGTTAAACAACGGGGGTTACGTGCGGTTTGTATGGTTTTGTGTTAAAGACAGACCGTCTTTGTGACTGTCGAGTTGTTGTGATTGTGTGTGTGTCTTGTGTCTCAGCGTGGAGAACAGACACGTGGTAGCCTGCAGGACTTCACACGACTGTTAGGGCTCTGACCCGAGCGCCGGCAGGGCAGCGGTGCATGGCTGGCTCATGTAGCACAAAGAGAAAAAAACACACAAAGGACACTGTTGTGAAAAGTTCACGTCTCCCCACGGTTCGTGGCATGACTCCCCCAGCTGTAGCATTAGCCTGGTTTCCTCACCCGCTTCTCCACCACACACCACAGCGGTTCTGTTTCAGTGCTTTTATTTCCTCCTGCTTTGAGTGAAGATGAACACAGACTGGTTTAAGGCTTTGTATTTTGAAGCCTACCTGGGTGGAGCTTCAGTGGGAGGACCAGTGACCTGCATGGTTCATGAGATTACTAAAGTACGTTAGGTTTTAACAGCTACATGCTCATAGACCCTGTTTTTAATTACAAATCCACACGTGTACTGAATGTTTTGTTTTGTTCGAGTGAGTGTGAGACGTGCAGGGAGAGTCACGTGGTGCTGAGTCAATACGGTGTTTCCACTGTTGTGTGAACAGATGCCTGTGTGTTTGTGTGAAATATTCAGTTTATTTTTGCGTGTGAGATTCATTCAGGTGTCACAGTAAAATTGTCGTTTCATTTATGAATCCTATTTATTCTGTATTGTGCATCTAATCTTGTTACCCACCGTTACAAAACCGTATCATGTAAATAAAATGCTGTACAGAGATCTAATCATGTATTGCTGTGTAAACCCACCCGTCCCTCCAGCGTGCTCACACACACCCACACACACTCTCATTTCCCCAAAAATACAAAACTGTACAAAGTCCCTGTGGAGATATAAAGCAGTGCTCGAGGGTGTTGTCGCTCCTGCGCTGTGGCTCTGATGGGTTACTGGGTGCTCTGCCTTTTAACACGCCTGAGGAATGCATTATGGTCCCATTTGTGAGGGGGGAGCATGTAGGGGCCGTTGTGGACACACAGAACAGTCATCTCATCTGCATATTTCAAATTCTGAAGAAGCTGCACACACACACACACACGTCATTATACACCCAGAGCATTGCATTATTAGCAAATTAGTTAAAAGCTCTATGCTACAAGGAAACCTGTTTTTCAGTTTTCTTACTGCACCTTTGGTGTGATGAAGAAATACTGTGAGGTTTTGCCACCGCAGGCTGTTTTCACCACAATGTCGAACACTCTTCTCTCATTGGCCGGATCCATCCCCTGTTCACAACACAAGAACATAACAATAACTCTGTCGTCTGTTTGGATTCATTCACTGCGTCTAGACAGCGACAGGTTTAATTCTGAGGTAGTTTGTAACGTAAGACTACACATTTCTACAGCTGACTGAAGAAGCAGCAAATAAACTTACATTTAGTCTTCAAATTGTTCAGAATGCAGTTGTGTGTGTGTGTAAGAGTGCCTCATGGTTTGGTGGAGATCTGGAGTGATGTGGAGGGGATTAGATATCGATGCAGGGTTGTTGTGTTGGACTTTTGTATAAATAAAGAGTAATAAATCTGTTCATTTATTTCAGGAAATCTCCAAAAACTACTGTTTATAGTAGATTACACTGCTGTGGTCCCAATCCCAGGTATCAGGGGTCCATACAGTAAATGATGGTCAGAGAGAGAGAGTGTGTGTGTGTGTGTGGGGAGACAGACCTGGTTGATCTCATCGACGACTCTGAAGGGACAGCGGTTGAGCTCCTGCAGGGCCATGAGGTACAGCATGGTGGAGACGCTGCGCTCACCTCCGCTCTGATGGTGAGGAGTGAGTTCATGGAGCTGAGTGCTGCTCCGGAACTTCACCCGGATAC
>NC_060894.1:92500-117500 GCF_014805685.1 Silurus meridionalis | reverse complement strand
CCTGCTGAAATGTGAGGGGTGTACTTACTTTTGTGAGATCCTGTAAGCAGTGACTAGATCTGTGTGGTAAGATTTCTACTTCATCGAGTCAAATAATGTGCATGTCTTCACTTGAGCTGGTCTTCAGGTCCATGAGGAGCTGCTGTATGATGCAGGGTATCGTGTGATCTCATCACAACAACCATGATATGACCTTCAGCTCAGGTTACTGTCTGCATGATGTTAAACATGTTCTCTGTGTGTGTGTGTGTGTGTGTGTGTGTGTGTGTGTGCGCCCCTCCCCAGCATAAAACTATTACTGTATGAATGAAAGAGTGAAGGGGAGTGGAATGTGGAATGTGGAACGCTCTTAAGATCTGCTGAGTGGATATAATATTTACTGCACAGGGGTCAGTTTTATTAATCACAATGCACTGACTTGAAAAACAGCTCAGGCTCCTGGTCCACACAAAAGTGAAGAAAGAGAATGTTCCTGGCGTGACTTTGGTGTATCTTACACTGAGCTGAGCTTTCAACTGATCCCTCTCGACTGCATCAATGTTCATGCTGAGGAACTGAGAAGGTCGCAGGGCAGTGTTACTGGAGATGGTCCTGTTGGAGTAAGTGGACTTCTTTACCACATACCTCTCATCTTCAGTGTAGATGGTCTTCAGCTGAGACTCATTAATCACCTGAATGAGACAGAGAGAGGAACACAGATCAACACTGAGGATCACTGGCACCTCAGAAGTCCTCATTCTAACAGCAATCTTTAGATTAAACTAAAACAGTGTTCATACAGAACCTGTGTGTCAACAAGAAAAACTAACCATCTCAATCAGCTTCTTAGTCTCCTTCGTCCCCACAGGTACATCATTAACCCTGTACTGATGGCACAGGTAACTCATCACCTCGTCTGGGGCATCAAACAGCTCGCGAGGTAGGAGAAGAACCCATAGCGCCTGCACACACACACACACACACACACACACACACACACACACACACACACACACACACACACACACACACACACAAATATAAACTTTCCACAATGTAAGTCAGCTTTATCTAAAGATTAACAGCATTTTAAAACTAGTCACAAGATCCATTTAATTCTTTATAAAAATGTATCTGAAGTCGTGATTTATACACAACATTTAATGATGAAGAGATGTAGAATAAAATCATGTAATTCCAAAGAGAAGGAATAAAATATAACTCAAAACAATAAAAATGCAAATCCAGAAGACTCAACAACAAAAACACAAAGTTTTATGCTGACTAATGAATAATTAGATCTCACTATTCCAGATTCCACGTTTATGTATATCTGTGATTTCTGTATTTTACACTTTTTCTAACGGTTTTAAGATACAAATGTGTTTTTCTGAAATGAAAAGTTTTCATACTGGAGGGAGTTTAAGGGTCGTGATGGTGGTCGAGAAGCCCACGACTCTGCAGGAGCGATCACACTGTTCACTCGAAGCCTCTGTCGGTCTCGTATCTGAGGGCAGAGAACACACACCATCCCCAGTGTTTCAACACATTCCACTAAAACACAAACATCTCCACAACTTACCTCTGACATGAACTTCTCCATATCCTGCTGCTTCTGGAACACAAATGCTCTCAGGTCGTTTATAGGAACATGGCTCTCCACATATTTAGCATTTTGTGGGTCCCGTACATTAATCTGTAATTAAAGATAACCGGATAAATAAAAACACACACACACACACACACACACACACACACACACACACACACACACACACACACACGTCGTAAAGCAGTTAAACTCACCACCAGCATCATGGGCTCGTACACATTTCCCTCAAAGAGATGGCGGTTCCTCCTCAGCCACAGCAGAGCCGTGTGAGTGTCAGGAGAACGTTGCCGCAGCATCTCCTCCTTCCTGTTCATCATGTCCTCTAAACTACGCAGACGGTTCTGCAGACCTGTGGATGAGGAGCAGAAAAGAAGCTGAAGATATTTACTTCCACAGACTGCTGATATGTGAAGAGTAAAACAGGTACAGGTGTGCTGGTGTAGACGATAATCAACACAAGGGTGGTGTGATGAAGAAATGTTACTGTTCACACCTGAAGCGGATTTTTTTTATATTGGTTGGATTGTACTTATCAATAACCAATTAATCAATCCACAGTTTTTCAAATGGATACTGGCTGAAAAAATAAATTTCAATAACTGTAGTTTAATACAAAAATAAGAAACATTACTGAATCATGAATAAATATAATTATATGATAGCTGTCTCCGTGCAGCGTGCAGTCTCACGTGTAAAAACAAACGTGATCGGTTGACCTCTACGAGAGATTCCTTCCATACATGTTAGATGCACATTCATTTCCAGAAGAATTTTCAGAGCTGCTGTTATGGACAATTAATCAAAACCTTCTGACCAATCACATTCCAGAAGTAAACAGCACTGTGATGTTAGCGCTTTATAGAGTTCTTAGTAAATCTTACGTCTCAGCTCGCCCGTGGCCTCGTCCTTATCGCGCCTCAAGTCCTGCCATTCGACGTCCAGCCTGGATTTCTCCTCCTGGATGCCCCTGAGCTCAGAGTTAACTGCCTCAATCCTGGGCGTGATGTCCTCTTGGCTGCCTACGTTGTCCAGCTCCGTCTGCAGGTCCTGAATCGCACGGCGTGTGATCTCGATTCGCCGATCCCGATCCGCCGCCTCGGCCCGCTTCAGACTCAGAGCCTGCCTAATGTCATCAATCTGATGGTGAGATAATCAGACTTAGTCCAGACGTCACAATCCTTTACTGTACAGCTCTGTGTTTAGAAAAACAAAAAAACAACTCCACACCTCTTTATATTTCAAGTCCAATTGATCCTGTTTGTGTTTACATTTTTGTGACGCTTCTCTGATTTTGGCCGTCTGAAACAGGAAGTGGTCATACACGTGAGCAAATCTACATCATAATCAGTGAACAGTTCATCCTTTAATATAAATATAAATCTATTTACCTGCATATTCTTCTGACATTTTATCTAATTAAAGCTATTATTGCTTTTTTAAACATTTCTCCTAAACTGGTGGAATACTTGTGATTTAATTATCACTATTGTTTCTGTATTTTATTGTTATTTGGACTGGAGGATCACCAGACCTTTTCCTTCATCTGGTTCTCAATAGGTTGCAGCTGGCTCTCGATGGACTGGATTTTTCTCAGCAGAGGCGTTTGAGCTTCCTTCAGTGACTTCACCGTCTTCTTCATGTCGTCTCTCTGTTTCTTTACTTCCTCCAGTTCCTTACGAGTCGTCTCGTACTTCTACACACACACACACACACACACACACACACACACACACACACACACTTCAGTTCATGTTTATTTGTTTTGCACTTTTAATAATGAACACTGTCTCAGAGCAGATTTACACAGATAATGTGGTGATAAAAATGAAGATGTTCTTTATTAATGTAAGTGTCCCTGATGAACAAGTCAGTGGAGACTGTGGAGAAGGAAGAAACCTTGAGAGGAACCAGACTCAAGAGGGAACCTCATCCTCATCTGGGTTCCACCGAATGTTCATTTATTACAGATAAACGTATAGATGACGAATAAAGTTATTGATCTTAAATAAACACCATTAAAAGCTAAAAGAAATAAGGATGAATTCAGGCTCTTTGCTTCATGAATCTAATCAGAAGCAGTTTTGAACTTTAGATGATTAGTTGAATGATATTAAAGATACACTGCTCCTGATCGTGGCTCGAACTACACATATGAAGAATTAGCAGACATTATGTTTCTAATGTACAGACACCAGTTGACTTCTGTATGTTTTATAAGAATAAATAAACACAGTGTAATGTGTGTGTCTCCCTGATGTCCCTCAGGGTTCTTCACTTTAGCCCTTTAGGGAACATCTAAGCTGTTCAGAAAATGCTCGAACTGCTGCTTTTAAAATGATTTTACAGCATTTAAGGGCAATTTTTTATTTTATGTAATAAATAAAACTTTATCGAGCTTTTTACAATTATTATATACAATATTTCTGTATTAAAATTACAATTCAAACATTTCTTTTTTCTCATACAGTTATTTTAAGATGGGACAGGAGGACGCTCACCACCCAGGGCCTTTTCTTCTCCAGCATCTGGATCCTGTCAAGATGTCTCCTTCTCATGTGGTAGCGCTCCACGTCCCCTTTGTTCCGTTCGTTCCTCTGCCGGGCTTTCTCCAGGAAGGTGGCCTTTTCCTTACACAAATTCTGTACAATTTCCCCATAGGTAAAGGTGAGTCAGGGGCAGACTGGAAATGCTAAACACAGCAGAAATAAAACGTTACCTCCAGATCCCTCTCTTTACTCCGGCAGTTCTTCAGCTCACAGTGAAAGTTGTACATTTCTGGTGGGCCGACAGACTTCTCAGTGGCTTCCAGGAGCTCGATCTTACTCATCTTAGCAAACTCGCCAACCTTCTCCTACAGGGAGAGACATAGATTAAAGATCAAACACGCACACACACACACACACACACACACACACACACACACACACACACAATCTGTACAAATAAGCAGTGCTTGAATTACTGTGATGATACTGTAGAATGAGATTAACAAAGTTAAATTCATGCTCAATAATTCCTGCATCTTCCTACAGAAACTTGTACTGATTTAATTCCCAACAACAAACTGAGGCTGATCATCAAATATCTACAGACTCACTACTTCTGTGGTCTATCTAATGTCCAACACATCATATTACACTACATTCCACCTGCAATAACAACACAATGATCATGATAAGAATGTGTGTGTAAACAAGGTGCCACTGACCTGAGGCAGGAACTGACACAGATTCCCAACCTGAATATGGAGCTCCTTCACTGCCTCCTCCACCACCTTCTGACTTGTGTGTCTGCCATTCAGCATCCACACACTCTGATTATTCTCCACATTAATCTCACGGTTAATCACAAGGTTTCCAGCAGCTCTGTACCTGACACACACACACACACACACACACACACACACACACACACACACACACACAAAATACTCATATGACCTCTATATACATAAATACACACATATATGCATAATGTATTATCAGATACTTACAGCTCCACTTCCACTGAGCCTTTACTGCATCCTCTCTTCACATACAGTCCCACCTAATACACACACACACACACACACACACACACACACACACACAGAAATGATTGATATTATTAGCCATATTAAATTACCACAATATAGTGACACAAAACTGCTAAATTGGGAGGGGGATTTGATGATGAGGCAGGTGGAGGTGTGTATCTCACCTTATCTCCTCGTCCCAGCACGGCAGTTTTTCCAGCCAGTCCGAGACAAATCGCACACACGATACTGGACTTTCCAGTTCCGTTTGCTCCTACAATCATGTTCAGGTTCGGACCAGGAAACACTTCTGAGTGATCATACGTCCTGTTAATATACACACGTCTGATCTTTAACATCTAAACAACAACCCATCATGATGTCTGATCTCCTCCTCAAATCTACAGCATGATGTCTGATCTCCTCCTCAAATCTACAGTGTGGTGTCTGATCTCCTCCTCAAATCTACAGCGTAGTGTGTGTTTTCCTTCTTAAATCTACAGCGTGGTGTCTGATCTCCTCCTCAAATCTACAGTGTGGTGTCTGATCTCCTCCTCAAATCTACAGTGTGGTGTCTGATCTCCTCCTGTAATCTACAGCATGGTGTCTGATCTCCTCTTAAACTCTACAGCATGGTTTCGGATCTCCTCCTGAACTCTACAGCATGGTGTCTGATCTTCTCCTGAACTCGACAGCATGGTGTCTGATCTTCTCCTGAACTCTACAGCATGGTGTCTGATCTTCTCCTGAACTCTACAGCATGGTGTCTGATCTCCTCCTGAACTCTACAGCATGGTGTCTGATCTTCTCCTGAACTCTACAGCATGGTGTCTGATCTCCTCCTGAACTCTACAGCATGGTGTCTGATCTTCTTCTGAACTCTACAGCATGGTGTCTGATCTTCTCCTGAACTCTACAGCATGGTGTCTGATCTCCTCTCGGTGTATTTCTTTATTGAACTGATTTGGGGCGGGACTACACATGAACACAGGAAGTGATGTCACGATGTAAAGGCTTACCTTTACCATTAAATAAATCACTGAGAAAATAATGTTACAGTTTAAAGATGTGAAAATTAGATTTTATTAACTTCTTAAATATTTATAAAACATTAGACTGCGACACTCTTAAATCCCTATTTGTATATAATTCTGAAAATACGTAAATCACACACTAGATCAGACTAAATCTGATCTGTCATTAATCGGCTGTATATAAATAACTCAAGCTAAAACATTTAATACATTTCTGAAGCGTTATTTTTCAACCCGTATTCTGGAACCTTCTCCCCAAATGCCTCCACATTATTGGCTGACAGCTGCGGGCTCGTGGTTACGAGCCAATCAAAATGCAGCATGTTTGCAGCGGCATGAGTCAGAAAACAGGTGGAATAAATCCTGCTAGTCAGTTAGCCACTTACAGGAAGTTTTGCATAGAAATACGGACAATAGATCCTTCCACAAAGCGCGGTCCCTGCTCGTGTCCCTGTCCCTGTCCCTGTCCCTGTCCACGCTCCGTGTGTGAGCTCCAGGGTAAAGATGACTGTCTGCTCGCGGGCTGTGACGAGTTTAATATGTGACTTATCCGTTTCCTTTTCCCAGCTAACGCCATGATTGAGAGTGAAGCTGGCGCGCGCTATGTTTACTGCTTTCGTTTCCCGCCTGTGTTGCAGACACGGCCGCTTCTGATTGGTCCTCGTTCCCCACGTGACTCAAAACGCGATTTATGTTAGTGTGTTTATGTCAGGGCGGCATGTTGACGGTTTAACTCCATTAACCTCCTACGACCTGGTGTCCACACACGTGCACATTACATTTTTTGTTGTGTGCGCCATAATACCTAATTCTGTGTAACTGGAACCTGTTCTACACAAACGTAAACACTTACACTGCCACCTGGTGGTGTCAGAAAGGAAAAACTCCTTTACCCATTACATAGAAATTTCAAGATGGCGGAGAACACACCTGAAAAGTCAGACAGTCACATGAGACCAAAACGTCCTCAAGGTAAAAAATCTAATACATTTTCATTGTTGATTCTTGTTAGGTTATGCATAATAGTGTTGTATGATTATGGCATGAAAATTGTAAAAACATTTGTAACAGTAAAGATTTACTATGCCTCTTAACTTGAAGTCCACTTATGTGGATAATGGGACTTAGCTTAATTAAAAATGTAAAAATGTTAGCAAAAAATTTAACTGTTAAAACATAGTTTGGGAAGAATTTGTTACAAAACATACATTTACAATAGGTTACAACAGTATACATTGACATTGCATGTGTGATAAATAACTTTACATTGATTTTTATTTTATTTTTGATATCATGATATCATTTCCAGAGTGTATTCCTCTGTCAAAGGCACTGGAATTAGTACTGGAGTCAATTGCTGGGGACACATCTCAGAGGTAGAGGACTTATCTGACATTGATGACCCCATAGAGGATGTTAATTATTATCCTCCACAACAGGAGCCAAGCAGAAGTGAGGAGAAGAGTAGTGGGGATGAAGACCCCACTCCACAGTCCACTGTGGCTAGCCGGGGCCGTGGTGAAACCTATTGTTGCCCAGACCATAGCAATGCCATTTCACGCACTCCCAGACACCAGACCCAGCGGGTTGATGGCTCAAACAATGACCCTAAAGAGCTAACACCAGGACCAAGCTTTCAAGGACAACCCAAGCAAGGACGAGGAGTGCGCTGGAGGGCTGCTCAACTTACCCCAAACCTAGCCCAGTTTGAGCCTGAGAAGGAAACTGAGCAGGACAGAGAAATATGTGTCTATCAGACGAACAAATATTGTTCATGAATACAACCACAAGATGGGTGGGGTTGACCTCACAGACAGGATGATCAGCTACCATACCAAGAAGTGGACTCTTCAGATGCTCATGCACTTCACAGATGTTGCTTTAGCCAACAGTTGGCTACCGTACCGCCAAGACCACACAGTACGTGGCACACCAAGAAATGGCATGATGCAATTTCTTGAATTTTGAATGGAAGTGGCTAAGACATTCTTGGCCCAACATAACAATACACAGAAAGACAGTACAGACCTCTCAGAACAGAAAGACAACACAGACCATTTAGAGCCAAAGAAAAAGCGCCCTGTGAAGGAAGTGCCTCACATCTCAGTCCGCAGAAGGGCTAATGCACATCTTCCAGAGGTGGTCAACCTGAAGAATGCAGCACGCTGCAGAGTGGCAGGCTGTTCTGGGAAAACTCGAGTCTGTTGTGTAACATGCAAGGTGTTCTTGTGCTTGCTAACTAAACGCAACTGTTACACAGTCTTTCACAACGGTTAAACGTGATCAACTGTTCCCACAGACAAAAAGGACATTCCAAGTTTGGAGTAATTTAAGTTTTAGAGTGTTATAAAAAAGCAAAAGCGAAACATAAACAAATGGTCAAGGATTTTTGGATATGATAGCTTGTTTCTTACAAATGTTGTTTTTCCATATCCATGTTCAGAAGTTGAAACAGTTATATATGCAACAGTAACAATGAAAAATGTTCAGGCACAGTGCTCAGATTGCATTTTGTTACACAATGGTGTCTTGATTGTTTTCTGCAGATACAGACCGAGTGTCCGCATAAGTGGACATCATTTTTTTCCAGAAAGAGCTTCATGTTCAAAGAAAATATATGGTTATTATAAATATTGGTTCTTCCCAACCCCAAATAGCTGGAAGAAATCTAAAATGCAAGCCAAACCAAAGCTCAGGTCTTAGGAGGTTAAAACCCATTAAACCCTATTTAAAGCCCATCAAAACCCTATTATACCCCATTAAAGCCCATCAAAATTTTATTATACCCCATTAAAACCCATCAAAACCCTATTATACCCCCATTAAAACCCATCAAAACCCTATTATACCCCATTAAAGCCCATCAAAACTCTATTATACCCCCATTAAAACCCATCAAAACCCTATTATACCCCATTAAAGCCCATCAAAACCCAATTATACCCCTGTTAAAGCCCATCAAAGCCCTATTATACCCCCATTAAAACCCATCAAAACCCTATTATACCCTGTTAAAGCCATCAAAACCCTATTTTACCCTGTTAAAGCCCATCAAAACCCAATTATACCCCATTAAAACCCATCAAAACCCATTATACCCCATTAAAACCCATCAAAACCCATTATGCCCCCATTAAAACCCATCAAAACCCATTATACCCCATTAAAGCCCATCAAAACCCAATTATACCCCATTAAGGCCATCAAAACCCTATTATGCCCCCATTAAAACCCATCAAAACCCTATTATACCCCATTAAAGCCCATCAAAACCCTATTATACCCCATTAAAACCCATCAAAACCCTATTATGCCCCCATTAAAACCCATCAAAACCCAATTATACCCCATTAAAGCCCATCAAAACCCTATTATACCCCATTAAAGCCTATCAAAACCCTATTATACCCCATTAAAACCCATCAAAACCCATTATGCCCCCATTAAAGCCCATCAAAACCCTATTATACCCCATTAAAGCCCATCAAAACCCTATTATACCTCATTAAAACCCATCAAAACCCTATTATACCCCATTAAAGCCCATCAAAACCCAATTATACCCTGTTAAAGCCCATCAAAACCCTATTATACCCCATTAAAGCCCATCAAAACCCTATTATACCCTGTTAAAGCCCATCAAAACCCTATTATACCCCATTAAAACCCATCAAAACCCTATTATACCCCATTAAAGCCCATCAAAACCCAATTATACCCTGTTAAAGCCCATCAAAGCCCTATTATACCCCATTAAAACCCATCAAAACCCTATTTTACCCTGTTAAAGCCATCAAAGCCCTATTATACCCCATTAAAACCCATCAAAACCCTATTATACCCCATTAAAGCCCATCAAAACCCAATTATACCCCATTAAAGCCCATCAAAACCCTATTATACCCCATTAAAACCCATCAAAACCCTATTATACCCCATTAAAACCCATCAAAACCCTATTATACCCCATTAAAACCCATCAAAACCCAATTATACCCCATTAAAGCCCATCAAAACCCTATTATACCCCATTAAAACCCATCAAAACCCTATTATACCCCATTAAAACCCATCAAAACCCTATTATACCCCATTAAAACCCATCAAAACCCTATTATACCCCATTAAAGCCATCAAAACCCTATTATACCCCATTAAAGCCCATCAAAACCCAATTATACCCTGTTAAAGCCCATCAAAACCCAATTATACCCCGTTAAAGCCCATCAAAACCCTATTATACCCCGTTAAAACCCATCAAAACCCTATTATACCCCGTTAAAGCCCATCAAAACCCAATTATACCCCGTTAAAGCCCATCAAAACCCAATTATACCCCCATTAAAACCCATCAAAACCCTATTATGCCCCATTAAAGGCCATCAAAGCCCTATTATACCCCCATTAAAGGCCATCAAAACCCTATTATACCCCATTAAAGCCCATCAAAACCCTATTATGCCCCATTAAAACCCATCAAAACCCATTATACCCCCATTAAAACCCCATCAAAACCCAATTATACCCCATTAAAACCCATCAAAACCCATTATACCCCATTAAAACCCATCAAAACCCTATTATACCCCATTAAAGCCCATCAAAACCCTATTATACCCCATTAAAACCCCATCAAAACCCATTATACCCCATTAAAACCCATCAAAACCCTATTATGCCCCATTAAAACCCATCAAAACCCATTATGCCCCATTAAAGCCCATCAAAACCCTATTATACCCCATTAAAGCCCATCAAAACCCAATTATGCCCCATTAAAGCCCATCAAAACCCTATTATACCCCGTTAAAGCCCATCAAAACCCAATTATACCCCGTTAAAACCCATCAAAACCCTATTATACCCCATTAAAGCCCATCAAAACCCTATTATACCCCTGTTAAAGCCCATCAAAACCCAATTATACCCCCATTAAAGCCCATCAAAACCCAATTATACCCCCATTAAAACCCATCAAAACCCTATTATGCCCCCATTAAAGCCCATCAAAACCCTATTATACCCACTAAATATACCACATTAAAGTAAGGTTATCAAACCATATTAAACCCGATTAAAGCCTATTACAGCCCATCAACACGCCACTAAACCTATAACCCTGACATTACACTGCATGATGCCACCCTGAGTTTTTACAGTTAAAAATCACAATGTAAACAATTCTTTGGTCACACATAATCACTGGTTCTCTGGAGTTGAGCTCATAGGGTTTCTTACACACAAAGGGGGTCTTTATTGTACAGTATAATTGTAGACACATCATCTCACACACACACACACACACACACACACACACACACACACTGTGATGTACTTTATAACACACTTTATTGTACAGGATCTCATTAGTGTATGGAATGATCTTAAACACACATCTGAACACAGTGAAAAGGCTGTATAATAAACACAGAATGAGAGATTATGATCTGTAAAAGTAACTTTATAAAGCTGTTTTCAGAGATTAAAGTTGATCAGATATTAATGAAATGTTGAGTTTGATCATAATCAGATCTGATTAACTGAAAGATGAAAGGTCTATTCACTGAGCACCATCTGTGAAAGTAAACAGAGACAAAAACAACTTACAGTACAGTACAAAACACAGTACTTTCTGCACCATATGTGATATAAACTCGAAATCTATGACCGTTCTAAATTAAATGAATACATTCAATTATAATATATATTATAATGGTATCGGACTTAATTTAAGACTATACAAATATCAAAGGCCATCAAAACCCCCAATTAAAACCAAACCCCATTAAGGCCATTAAACCCCATCAAAACTACATTAAATCCTAGCAAAACCCCATTCTGGAGTACGGGTGTGTGAGGTGAGGTGGTGTGAAGGTGTGTTCAGTTATAATTTATATATATATATATACACTAGAGCTGACAATCGCTAAAAATATTTATTGGGATTAATTGCATGACTGTCATGAGTGAACTCACACATATTTAATCTGTTCTAAATGTACCTTAGATAAATACTTTAGAGTTTTTTATGCTCTAATTAACATGGACATGGACAAATATTGATGCGTTATGTAAATGTATGTTTATTGTTAGTGAAACCAAACTCAACATAGAGCATGAAGACTGGACGTTTCAAAGATTATAGATGTTTTCCAAAGAACTTCATGTCTATAAAACACATAAAAAAGAACATAGAAATACCATGTTCCTGTTACTTCTCTTTTTTGCAAAGAGCAATTTACTTACACAAGCCTGTTACATTTCCAGATGACAGACAGCTCATAAAAATACTCTTGCAACTGTTTTAAAGTAATTATAGTGTTTTGAATCATGTAAAACATCAGGTCACAAAACGCAACTTTTGCTTTGTTTCTGCATGGACGATTGTAATTGCCAGATCTGTGCATTGTGGTGGATTTTGGTGATTGATTTGAGACTTGGCGCAGCAGTAAAACAAATATTTCGGGTTTTCTTATTATATATAATATATATAAAAATATATAAGTTTATAAAGAATGTACCTTGTGAATAAATGTGGGTTGCGTTGAAGGATTTCATTTCGCCTCTTTTATATGTAATTATTTATATCTTTAATAAAAATGCTCAAACCGAAATTTGCATTTAATTCATTAATTAATTTTTCATTAATCACACGTTACTAAAATTAGTGCCATTAAAATAAATTTGCGTTAACACATTATTAGTGTGTTCATTTTGACATTGGGTTTGGGTTTAGGGGAACGTTCCAGAAAGTGAAAAGAATCCTGAACCAACATGGCTTCCATTCCATACTTTAACACCATGCAGTTCCATCTGGACTCCTGCTTCACCGTACAACAAGAACATGAACCAAAGCATAAGTCTGAGTTCTGTAAGTGTTATTTAGAGAGCAGACAGACGTCTGGATTGATGTCTATTATGGAACCAAGTGCCCAGTCACTGCACCTAAATCTTAATGAACTGCTCTGAGATGAACTGCTTCACAAGAAATAAAAATCTACTAGTAAAGAAAATCTTTTCGAAGAGTAAAAGTAAAGTATTTTATCTGAATGTTTGGAGAAACTGTCTGGATGCTGAGAGTGTGTAAAGCTGTTCTTCATTCTGAGCGATTTTGCAATGAATATTAGGTAAATCTTCAGACTGTTACATTACTGCGTTTATTGGATATAAACAAAAGGAACATGAATGTGTCTTTAAAACACCATAAAACGATCAGAGTTTCCACACTTTTCACAGTCAATAAATATGTTATACATGTGCAGTACCTTTGCAGGGTCCCTTTTGAAATGTAATATCATCAATGGCAGTATCACTCAGTATCGATGTCCCTTTGGTGGCTTCAAATACAATCTAAATAAAATAAACATTCATATAAACATAAGGCCTGTAGACACACTCAGGTGAATTGTGTGTTCTGTTTCTCACCTGGTGCTGATGGTGGTACTGATAGGTGACTGATGCTTTCATCCAGGAGATGCCCTGTTCTCCTCTCCTTTCCCACAGCACTGTGTCTCCTTCCTCCAGGTCGGAACGCAGCAGAACCCTGAGAGAGCCTGTTCCAGAACCATACATGTGGTAGAAGAAGAGCAAGCACTGAGCTGCCCTGGAACCACGGAGGGGGTGGGACACGAGGAGGGCATTATGACCTGGCAGCATCAGGGACGCCTCAATGTACAAATAATGACCTTTAAGATAACAAATACAGAGACACAACTGAGACACAGAAGAGTTTTAAAAGCACAGTGCACCATCACATGGTCCACACACACTCTCTCTCACACACACACACACACACACACACACACAGAGTGAGAAGGAACAGGAACAAACCCACTCCTGTGGTGTGATCTCTTTTAGGTCCAGTGTAGGAGGTTGGTGTTGGTCCTCTGATCAGAACCCAGTTTGAGGTGTCACGCTCCTTCTCCTGACTGAATCCACAAAGTCCTTTCTCAAAGTCACAGTGTGAAGGAACCAACAAAGGAGAACCTGGGACACATCAACACATGACTTCATTAACACACTGAGCATGTGCACTTTCTCTGAGATTAAATCTGAGTACTAAAATGGTTGTTGCACCTTGTGGAAGCTCACAGTCCCCGAGGCGAAGGCTGATGTCATCGAGAGCAGCAGTACCACAGTTCCAAAAACTTTTACACAAACTCGCGAACATCACCTCATAGAAGACAAAAAATAAAAACCAGTAGATAAATCACTTCACACAAATATATATATATATAAAATATCCTGCTGTGTGTTCTACTGATTAACTTCAACACAGTGTGTCTGCGCATGTGTGTGTGTGAGATGTGTGAGATGTGTGTATGGAGGGTGTTTGAGGTGTGTGTGTGTGAGGTGTGTGTGTGTGTGAGGTATGTGTGAGGTGTGAGGTGTGAGGTGTGTGTGAGGTGTGTGGTGTGTGTAAGGTATGTGTGAGGTGTGTTGTATGTGTAAGGTATGTGTGAGGTGTGTGTGAGGTGTGTGTGTGAGGTGTGTGTGTGTGTGAGGTGTGTGAGGTGTGGTGTGTAAGGCACGTGAGGTGTGTGTGTGTAAGGTACGTGTGAGGTGTGTAAGGTGTGTGTGTGAGGTGTGTGTGAGGTGTGTGGTGTTTGTAAGGTACATGTGATGTGTGTAAGGTGTGTGAGGTGTGTGTAAGGCACGTGTGTGTGTGTGTGTGAGTTGTGTGTGAGTTGTGTGTGAGGTGTGTGAGGTGTGTGGTGTGTAAGGCACGTGTGAGGTGTGTAAGGCACGTGTGATGTGTGTGTGTGTGTGTGTGTGAGGTGTGTGTGAGGTGTGTGGTGTTTGTAAGGTACGTGTGAGTGTGTGGTGTTTGTAAGGTACGTGTGATGTGTGTGTGTAAGGTGTGTGTGTGTGTGTAAGGTACGTGTGAGTGTGTGTAAGGCACGTGTGAGGTGTGTGTAAGGTGTGTGTGTGAGTGTGTGTGAGTTGTGTGTGTGTGTAAGGTGTGTGTGAGTGTGTGGTGTTTGTAAGGTACATGTGAGGTGTGTGTAAGGCACGTGTGTGTGTGTGTAAGGTGTGTGTGTGTGAGTTGTGTGTGAGGTGTGTGTGTGAGTTGTGTGTGAGGTGTGTGTGAGGTGTGGTGTTTGTAAGGCACGTGTGAGGTGTGTGTAAGGTGTGTGTGTGTGTGAGGTGTGTGTGAGGTGTGTAAGGCACGTGTGAGGTGTGTGTAAGTGTGTGTGAGTGTGTGTGAGGTGTGTGTGAGGTGTGGTGTTGTAAGGCACGTGTGAGGTGTGTAAGGCACGTGTGATGTGTGTGAGGTGTGTGTGTGAGGTGTGTGTGAGGTGTGTGTGTGAGGTGTGTGGTGTTTGTAAGGTACGTGTGAGGTGTGTGTAAGGTACGTGTGATGTGTGTGTAAGGTGTGTGTGTGAGGTGTGTGAGGTGTGTGAGGTGTGTGTGAGGTGTGTGTAAGGCACGTGATGTGTGTGTAAGGTGTGTGTGAGGTGTGTGTGTGTGAGGTGTGTGTGAGGTGTGGTGTTTGTAAGGCACGTGTGAGTGTGTGTAAGGCACGTGTGATGTGTATGTAAGGTGTGTGTGAGGTGTGTGAGGTGTGTGGTGTTTGTAAGGTACGTGTGACTCTCTCACCACTCTCTCATCACTCTCCTCACTCTCCTCACTCTCTTCTCACTCTCTCCTCACTCTCTCACCACTCTCTCACCACTCTCACCACCTCTCTCACCACTCTCTCTCACTCTCACCACTCTCACCACCTCTCACCACTCTCTCACCACTCTCCTCACTCTCTCCTCACCTCTCATCACTCTCTCCTCACTCTCCTCACTCTCTTACCACTCTCTCACCACTCTCTCACCACTCTCTCACCACTCTCTCCTCACTCTCTAACCACTCTCTCACCACTCTCTCCTCACTCTCTCATCACTCTCTCCTCACTCTCTCCTCACTCTCTCCTCACTCTCTCACCACTCTCTCACCACCTCTCACCACTCTCTCACCACTCTCCTCACTCTCTCACCACTCTCTCCTCACTCTCCCTCACTTTCTCATCACTCTCTCCTCACCTCTCACCACTCTCTCACCACCTCTCCTCACTCTCTAACCACCTCTCACCACTCTCTCACCACTCTCTCCTCACTCTCTAACCACTCTCTCACCACCTCTCCTCACCTCTCATCACTCTCTCTCCTCACTCTCCTCACTCTTCTCACTCTCTCACCACTCTCTCACCACTCTCACCACTCTCTCCTCACTCTAACCACTCTCTCACTCTCTCACCACTCTCTCACCACTCTCTCACCACTCTCCTCACCTCTCACCACTCTCTCCTCACTCTCCTCACTCTCACCACTCTCTCACCACTCTCTCCTCACTCTCTCACCACTCTCTCCTCACTCTCCCCTCACTCTTTCATCACTCTCTCCTCACTCTCTCATCACTCTCTCATCACACTCTCCTCAGCTCTGATGTGAAGGATTATTACCTGAGTGATGTTCTGGGTCTGGATATTGAGCTCCACCTGAATCCACACGTCTCTGGTCGTTTCACTTGAGCTCCACACTCTTTTTGTGGATTGTCTCATAGTGCTGCTGTTGTGCAGATACACTACTAAAGTGTTCTCAGATTTAATGAATCCTCTGAGAGAGTAGAAGAACCTGAGGCAGAACTTCTGCTTCCCGGGAAGAGCCGGTCCGAACAGCCTGCTGATTGAACCAGACTGCATGATGAAGCGTGAACTTGCCATCAGAAAGGAACCTGAGAGAACAAAACACTCGACAAATAAACATTTACTCGAATCACAGGTGGAATTTTTGTCTCCATTCTTTTAATTACATTTAATTTGATTTTATTATACAGAATAATTCTAATCATATCCTGGATCTTCTTCATCTCTTCACACAAACGGAGGTGTTTTCATCTTTTATCAGAAGTGAAAAAATTATTACATATTCACTGTTTATTAAAAACTGTAGCTGTAAAGATCCTTAAATGATCATAAAAATGTACTGCATTTAACACGTCATAATAAATAACTACCATCTTTATAATGTGTGTGTGTGTGTGTGTGTGTGTGTGTGTGTGTGTGTGTGTGTGTGTTCATGCACCTCTCCCAGTTGTGTGGTCTCCCTCACGGTACATATTGGGCCGCACTGAGACTCGTTTCCACATGTCATTGTCCATCAGTTTCTGTGTGTATCCACAAAATCCCAGCTCAAAGTCACAATCTGCAACTGAGGGGTCAAACACAGGCTCTGAATACACACACACACACACACACACACACACACACACACACACACACACACACACACACACACATCTAATCAGGACTGCAGACAGTCAGCACTTGAGATTGTGACGTTCATGAAGATCTTCAGCACCTGTTTCTGCAGAACATGACTCTGTAGAAAACGCAACATCATCCAGCAGCACACGACCTCCTTTAGGACTGTTAAATGAAACCTCAAATACCACCTACACACACACACACACACACACACACACACACACACACACACACACGTGTTATGTTCAGGCAGCGTTAGTGTTCAGCAGATATTTACACAATTTGATGTGCTGATCAGGTTTTAGATGAACATCATTAATAATGTTAGTGAACAGAAGTATTTCCTGGATGATGTTCCTGGTGTGTTTATTAGCTTGATGGAGTTCAGTGATCTTTCTGAGCAGGTTTCTGTTTCCACGTCACTGATAGAATTAAAACTTTGTGAAAAGAATCAAGTGAACTTTTGACTGTGGTTCTTGTGCCTCTGAAGCCAAGCTGCTGTCAGGACACTTCTCATGAGCAGAGATTTACAGGTGAATGTGATCATCACTGATGTACCTGTAGGGGGTAGGGGGCACTCAGTGGGACCTGTACAGGTATCCACACATGAGTTTGGGTTTCCTGCTCCAGCTGGTTGCTCTCTGGTTGGTCTGCTCTCCACAGCTCACTGTACTGCCCTGCTCGGTCCCTGCTGTACACAGAGAACATGTGACCCTCGGCATGGTCCTGCTGATACTGAAAACTCAGACATCCCCACATGGGCGCAGACGTGATGGGAGACACCAGCGTGGCCACTTCCTTCAAAGTCCTCGAGTGAATCGAATCCACGTACATGTAATGACCTGGTAATGAGACAGGGGTTCACCATACACACTACACACACTACACAAATTACACACACTACACATGCTACACACACTACACAAAATACACATGCTACACACACTACACAAATTACATATACTACACATGCTACACACACTACACAAACTATACAAATTACATATACTACACATGCTACACACACTACACAAACTATACAAATTATATATACTACACATGCTACACACACTACACAAACTATACAAATTACATATACTACATATGCTACACACACTACAAACTATACAAATTATATATACTACACATGCTACACACACTACAATAAACTATACAAATTACATATACTACACATGCTACACACACTACACAAACTATACAAATTATATATACTACACATGCTACACACACTACACAAATTACACACACTACACATGCTACACACTACATAAATTAAACACACTACACACATTACACACACTACACATGCTACACACTACACAAACTTTACAAATTACATATACTACATGCTACACACACTACACAAATTACACATGCTACACACACTACACATACTATACAGATTATACACACTACACAAATTACACACACTACACATTACTCACACTACACACACTACATAAATTAAACACACTACACACATTACACAGACTGCAGACATTAAAAGTGCTACACACACTATACCAATTACAGACAAAACACACACTTTCACACATTACACACACTATTCACAGTCATACACTACACACAGTCACACACTACACACATTACACACATAAGGGGAATGAGCACATGGTGTACCTGGTCCATCACCGAGTGTAGGTTTACTTGGAGCTCCTCTCCCCACATACCAGTTCACATTTCCACTCCACTGATTCACGTACCCACACAGGTGAGACTCTTCAAAATCACACTCTGGAAATCAGACAGGAGTAAGTTTATTACTGCTCATCTGTAGAAAAACTACAATTATAATTTCACTCTCTTCTGTCTAAACATTTTAACCTGAAGTTCAGTGGCAAACTAGAATCTCTGATCACTTCTGGAACCGTTGAAGAACCCTCAATTTTAAGAGTTCATGTGTCTAAACCCTACAGCTTTACACATGGAGAATCTAAAGTTTGGTGAACCAGAGGGAAATAAACATGTTCTGAAGTTCAGCTTTTTTTGTTTTATTTCTCTGGAACCAAACAGATTAGATACATTATTAGATGATTTTCTAAGAACAACAATGTTTAGATGCTTAAAGAGCAAAGAAGATCTGGAGAAGATCCAGCAGCAGCAGTTTTACCCATATGAGGAGTTTGTGTATTATTTTGTATAATTATGTGTATGAGTTTTGTGGGTTTTTTTGTGTTATGTTACACTCCAATAAACCTTCAGTCGAAAGAGAAATATCATCAAACCTCCGGAGAAAATACCAAACAAACGTAAACAATTTATACAAAAACATAAAACAGATATTTTTATTTTATTTTACAGTTCCCGTCTTTTACATGTTATAATCTCTGTGTGTGTGTGTGTGTGTGTGTGTGTGTGTGTGTGTGTGTGTGTGTGTGTGTCTGCAGCACTAACCGATGCAGTATTTATCTGAAATGTCGATCTCAAAGATGGACACACTGCTGCCTTCAGCCGAGCCACGCCCACCTTCTATCACAATCTACACACACACACACACACACACACACACACACACACACACATTACAACATCCAAATAATGTTAATAACAGTCACAACAACAACAACTATAATAATAATAATAATAATAATAATAATAAAAAATGATAAAATTGTGAATTTCAAAAAAAAAATTCTTACAGCTGATTTATAAACTACAGACTCTCCTGAGATCAAAGTCATAAAATAAAGAAAGAAAGAAAGAAAGAAAGAAAGAAAGAAAGAAAGAAAGAAAGAAAGAAAGAAAGAAAGAATAAGAAGAAGGAAAAGAAGAAGAAGAAAAATAAACAGAAGAATTGCTGATATGATGGTGATTTATTGCTTGTTGCTGGAATGTTCTGCTGTCGGTGTGTTTGTGAGGTTGTTCTGTGTCAGGGTTCGGACCACGAGCCGGAAGTGGGAGGAGCTCTATCATATTTATCACAAGAGTTTAGTACATAAACACAGTATCGCGAGCGCTACGAGCCGTGATGCGGGTCTGGTACGTAATGCCCGTGTAATCTGATAAGGATGAGGAAAGAGAGTCAAATCCACACGGAAGGTAGAATCCTCAGAACTGTTACAATCCACAGAGCGAAGGTAACCCTAGGAACGAGAATAATCCACGGAACCAGCGGGGAATTCTGGTCTTGAACGAGGTCGGTGTCCGTATCCATTGAGAAGGTCCGACACTCGGCAGGGGAAAGGTAAATTGAACAAGGTTTACCCCGTACCTAATTTAATAGAATTTGATCCTGTTCGGCGGGCCGGATTAAAAAAGTGGATCGTGAATGCAGAGTGTTTAACACGGAGTGGACAACAAAATATCTCAATATTTCACTGAAGTCCGATCAAAGGCTGTTTGTCTAATATGCCAAGAAACTGTCACGGTTTTCAAAGAGTAAAATATCAGCTGTCATCTGTCTCACTGTCCCACTGTCCCCTGTTCCACTGTCCCCTGTCCCTCTGTCCCCTGTCCCACTGTCCCTCTGTCCTCTGTCCCCTGTCCCACTGTCCCCTGTCCCTCTGTCAACTCTCCCACTGTCCCCTGTCCCTCTGTCCCCTGTCCCACTGTTCCTATCCCTCTGTCCCCTGTCCCACTGTCCCTCTGTCCCCTTTCCCACTGTCCCCTGTCCCTCTGTCCCCTGTCACACTGTCACACTGTCCCCTGTCCCACTGTCCCCTGTCACACTGTTCCCTGTCCCACTGTCCCCTGTCGCCTGTCCCACTGTCCCCTGTCCCTCTGTCCCCTGTCACACTCTTCCCTGCCCCTCTGTCCCCTGTCCCACGGTCCCCTGTCACACTGTCCCCTGTCCCACTGTCCCCTGTCCTCTGTCCCCTGTCACACTCTTTCCTGTCCCTCTGTCCCCTGTCACACTGTCCCCTGTCCCCTGTCCCACTGTCCCCTGTCCCTCTGTCCCCTGTCACACTCTTCCCTGTCCCACTGTCCTCTGTCCCACTGTCCCTCTGTCAACTGTCCCACTGTCCCCTGTCCCACTGTTCCCTGTCCCACTGTCCCTCTGTCCCCTGTCACACTGTCCCACTGTCCTCTGTCCCACTGTCCCACTGTCCCCTGTCCCCTGTCCCACTGTCCTCTGTCCCCTGTCACACTCTTCCATGTCCCTCTGTCCCACTGTCCTCTGTCCCCTGTTCCACTGTCCCCTGTCACACTCTTCCCTGTCCCTCTGTCCCCTGTCCCACTGTCCCCTGTCACACTGTCCCTCTGTCCCCTGTCCCACTGTCCCCTGTCCCTCTGTCCCCTGTCACACTTTTCCTGTCCCACTGTCCCACTGTCCTCTGTCCCCTGTCCTCTGTCAACTGTCCCCTGTCCCACTGTCCTCTGTCCCACTGTCCCCTGTCCCACTGTCCCTCTGTCCCCTGTCACACTGTCCCCTGTCCCACTGTCCCCTGTCCCACTGTCCTCTGTCCCCTGTCACACTCTTCCATGTCCCTCTGTCCCACTGTCCTCTGTCCCCTGTTCCACTGTCCCCTGTCACACTCTTCCCTGTCCCTCTGTCCCCTGTCCCACTGTCCCACTGTCCCCTGTCCCTCTGTCCCCTGTCACACTGTCCCATGTCCCTTTGTCCCCTGTCACACTGTCCCACTGTCCTCTGTCCCCTGTCACACTTTTCCTGTCCCACTGTCCTCTGTCCCCTGTTCCACTGTCCCCTGTCACACTCTTCCCTGTCCCTCTGTCCCTCTGTCCCCTGTCACACTGTCCCACTGTCCTCTGTCCCCTGTCCCCTGTCCCCTGTCCCCTGTCCCCTGTCCCACTGTCCTCTGTCCACTGTCCCTCTGTCCCCTGTCACACTCTTCCTGTCCCTCTGTCCCACTGTCACAATGTCCCCTGTCACACTGCCCCTGTCCCTCTGTCCCCTGTCACACTCTTCCCTGTCCCCTGTCCCACCGTCCCTCTGTCCCCTGTCCCACTGTCCTCTGTCCCCTGTCCCACTGTCACACTGTCCCCTGTCCCACTGTCCTCTGTCCCCTGTCCCTCTGTCCCCTGTCACACTCTTCCCTGTCCCCTGTCCCACTGTCCCCTGTCCCTCTGTCCCCGTCATACTCTTTCCTGTCCCCTGTCCCACTGTCCCCTGTCCCACTGTCCCACTGTCCCTCTGTCCCCTGTCACACTCTTCCCTGTCCCTCTGTCCCCTGTCCCCTGTTCCACTGTCCCCTGTCCCTCTGTCCCCTGTCCCTCTGTCCCCTGTCCCACTGTCCTCTGTCCCCTGTCCCACTGTCCCACTGTCCCACTGTCCCCTGTCACAAGACCCTGAAACCAAACCACAAGAAGTGGAATTGGAACTGACCAACAGCTCGGATCTGTCCTGAGAACTGCCACAACAAAACTTACTCCAGACTTTGATGAACTGTCAAAACAACACTGTTCCTACTGAAACTGAACTCGAGATTTTCTGCTGTGTTTATTGATGCACTGGCAAAAAAAAAAGATGAACAAGTTGTTGATCTTTTGGCACTTGATGAAACTGAATTTGTGTTTATTCAACTGAAATTTAATTCATTAATTTAATTAATGCATTTGGAAAACAATGTGTACAATGAGCCATGCATATTCATATTCTTTGCTACATGTTACAGGCCAAATCTTTAGTGTAATACACACACACACACACACACACACACACACACACACACACACACACACACATATATATATATATATATATATATATATATATATATATATATATATATATATATATATATATATATATATATATATCATGGCAAATTTTAGAACCCATTGTGGCCCGTGAGTCAAAAAGTTTGCCCCCCCCTGCAGTAGACTGTCATTTGTTTAGTACTAAGTTATGAAAGAGAAGATCATTAGATGCTCTGCTGTAACTCTAATTGTGTTTCTGAGCAAAGTCACGCAGGGAGAAAAAGCTCATGTAGTTCTGTAGTCCAGGGTGAAGCTGAAAAAATCAAGTTTAAAAAATGTTTACTTTAAAATGGATCTGTGAAAGACATGTGAAACGTGTCATGTGATGTGAGGATAAGCAGATGTGCAGTTGCTTTGGGCAGATGTTTTGAGCAGATGTTATGTGCAGATGTTAATTATAACAGGAAACGATATGAAACAGCAACAACCCCAGAAACACAACCCTGAGACTCTGTGAGCTTCCAGGTGAGACATGTGCTGGTTACTGGTGACTTGTAACACGTGTAAATGATCAGTGTGAGAAAGTCATGTGATGTGCAGGGGTTGATGGGTAATGTAGTTCATGGCCATAAATCAGACAGAGTGATGTGAGAATATGAGTGTAAGAGACTAAATAAATCCCGATAAGGAGGAAAGTTCAAATATTCTTTCAAAAATCAATAAATAATAAACTTGAACTTGAACATGACCAGCAACTCTTCTTCTCACATCTCACCTTGTACGGTTCGGTGGAGTTCTGCAGGTCTATGGTGGTGACGATCCAGCTCTCAGAGGGACTGCTGGCTGACCAAAGTGTGCGGTCAAAACTCTCTCCATCTGAACGAGAGAGAACCCGAAGAGAGCCAGAGACGGTGATCTGATAGACAAGTCTGAAACAGCTCCAATCCTGCAACTCCACATAAGGACCTAACAGAAACGCCTTATCTCCTTCTCCCTGCGAGGTCACATCCACTGTAATGAAATGATCTAAAGAAGGCAAAAGAACATTATCCAGTCACCATCAGAGATCATCATGAGAACAGCAGGAGAACATCAGAAACAGCATGAGACCACAGATAACTTTAGAAACGAGAAGAGCGTGAGAACCTCAAGAACAGCTCATCTACAGGGAACAGATTATTCAAACATCTTCAGAATTTTAAATCTGTACTGAGGAACAGCACACACACAGTGGTCAGAAGAGCTACAGAAAAAAGCACGCACTCACACACACACACACACACACACGCTAACATACACACAGACTCACACACACCTTATACACTGACACACACACAGACTTATACTCACACACACACACACACACACACACACACACACACACACACACACGCTAACATACACACAGACTCACACACACCTTATACACTGACACACACAGACTTATACTCTCACACACACACACACACACACACACACACACACACTAACATACACAGACTCACACACACCCTTATACACTGACACACACACAGACTTATACTCACACACACACACACACACACACACACACACACACGCTAACATACACACAGACTCACACACACCTTATACACTGACACACACAGACTTATACTCACACACACACACACACACACACACACACACACACACACACACACACACACGCTAACATACACACAGACTCACACACACCCTTATACACTGACACACACACAGACTTATACTCTCACACACACACACACACACATGCTGACACATACACACGCATGCACTGACACACACACACACACACTTAGACACTGACAGAGAGATGAACAGAGAGATAGAGAAATGAACAGATAGATGGAGAGATGAACAGAGGGATGGAGAGATGAACAGAGAGACAGAGAGATGAACAGATAGACAGAGAGATGAACAGAGAGACGGAGAGATGAACAGAG
>NC_060894.1:50000-85000 GCF_014805685.1 Silurus meridionalis | reverse complement strand
CTTTCCATGCAGAGCTCAGTATGTTCATTTGTTCGAGTGGGGGTTCTCTGAAGGCTTGGTTGTGATCAGATGAAATCTCCTCTAATCATTCTTGTGATAGACTCCAATCCACTGCCACTGACTTGTTCATCGGGGACAAACTTACACTTATCAAGAACATCTTGATTTTTATTACCACATGATCTGTGTAAAGCTGCTCTGAGACAATGTTCATTATTAAAAGCGCAAATCAATTAAACATGAACTGAACTGAACTGTATAAAGTGTGAGAGAGCTCAGGGTTGATCTTCACGGGGTCACAGTCACATGGTGTGGTATTCTGTTGTTGTGTAACAGTTTTTATGATTTATTGTACAGAAGTGTCTCAAGTAGAAGTTGAGCATCCATCATGCTCCTGAGAGACTTATTTGTTTGGCACAGTTTTTTCAGGGGCTGACGTTATACCAGATGTTCAGGGTCTGGATGAAATTTTGCATTGTCCATCTCTTTATCAAGTATGCAGATGACATCACCGTGGTCGGCCAGATCAGCAACAACAACAACAAATACAGGGAAAAGATCTGAAGCCTGACAGTGTGGTGTCCCACCAACAACCTGACCCTCAACGGCATAAAAATTTAAGTGCTCATTGTGGACTTTTGTAAATCTAACAGCAGGAGACACTCCGCAGTCTACATCAAAGTAAAGGAGCTTTAAGTTCTTGGGAGTTTACATCGCTGAGGATTTGTCCAGGCACCAGAACACTTCAGCTCTGGTTAGTAAAGCACAACAATACCTGTACTTTTTTAAGAGTCTCAAGAAAGCTCATCTGTCTCCGGGGATTTTAACGAGTTTCAACCGCTGCATCATCGAGAGCATCCTGACCAACTCCATCATTGTATGGTACGAAGGCTCCACTGTGTGTTAATGTAAAGACCTGCAAAGTCTGGTCAAAACCGCCTGACGCATCACTACCACACAACTACCTGCCATTGAACACCTTCACCACTGCAGATGTCTGTGCAGAGCTCAAACTTTATCAAGGACTCACATCCCAGTCACAAACTGTTTAACCTCCTTCCATCAAGAAGAAGATACAGAAACATACACACCAGAACCAGCAGGTTCAAACACGGCGTTCCATCACCATCACCATCACCATCACCTTCACCATCACCCTACTGAACTCTACACTACACTATTAGATCACTGGATAAACACTGGATAAACACTGGATAAACACTGTATACATATTACATACTGTATTTTTATACTTCTCATTCTGTACAATTATTGTGCCTTCAAACATCTGCACTAGTTTATTTGTGTATTTATACATTCACATTACTGTACATCCTGACTAATATTTTATATTTATATATATATATATAGTGGACTTGTGCACATTTTATTCAACGCCAAATCCTTCTACTTGTGGTTCCTTCACAACAGTGTCTGCACATTTACACTGCCATAAACTCAGAACTATTCACTTGTACTTTTCTACAGTGTTCACACAAGTTTTACTTTATATTTACTCACTGTACATATCAGAATCAGATAATGTTATATGATAAATATATGTTTATATATACATATATTTACATACTGTACATATATTTACATATTTATCTGCACTTGTCAATTTGCACAATTGCTGCTATTTGCGCTTCTGGTTGATGCTAAACTGCATTTTGTTGCTGTGTACCTGCACTATACAATGACAAAGTTCTATCCATCCATCCATCCATCCATTTATCCATCCATCCACTGGGACTGAGGTTTTATCCAGAGAAGATTCTTTGCAGTGCATTTCATAAAACTGCTTGATTCTGGCCTGTGTGTCTTTTCATCTTCTTCTCTCTATATCCATCTTCACCCATCTTCATTGATCTTCCTCCATCTTTCATTTATCTTTCACCATCTTCATCAATCTTCTTCCATCTTCTTTTATCTTTATCCATCTTCACTCATCTTCAACCATCTTCACCCATCTTGATCCAACACTCACACTTATGTTATTTATTGTGATTTTTTTTCTCCCCCCTCAAATCAGGTTGTGCAGCACCATCATGTCCAGCACTTAGCACCAGCCATGAATCACAGAGAGGAGCTAGAGGAGGTGGAGACCAAAGCCACACAACCTCAAAGCATCAGACACCCAAACGGTTCACCTGTAGAAGGAGGCCATCCGAGGTGGAGGCCATGCCAACTGAACAGCAAAGATTACAAGGGAAATCCCCATCATCATCATCATCATCATCATCGGCATTACCGACAATCACACCAAGAGCAGCCTGGTTCTAACCGAGTTCTACCACGAGAAAGCCAAAAACCTGCCCCCTGCCCCACCCCTAGAGGGTCGAATGAGAGTGGAGATGCAGATCCACAACTTTGTCAGCAGCAACGTTCAAGCAGATTGAGGTATCGACAGAGTGGTGATGGTGGGCATCAGCACAGACATCAACTGCAACCCAGACAGATTCATGCAGCACCTCAGGCCTTTGATGCACCTGAGAGCAGTTCATCCATGGACATTTTGTCACCTGAGGAGTCTTCCCAGGAACTGATGACACCATCTTCACAGGACGATCTGAACCCTTCTCAGGAAGAACCAAACCCTTCTCCACAGAAAGTGCCATCTGTAGAAGCTCAAGCTAGAAGTAGCCCAGGTCTACATTGTTCATCCAGTACTGAGAGTAACCTTCATGCACACTCTGAGCAGACTGAGCATCAGAACAGAGAGAGAGAGCAGATGGAGGAGTGCAAATGTGGGATAGACCAATGGAAGGAGGAAGGATGTCTTGAACAGAAAGAGGAAGGGACAGAGCCTCACAGAGAAGCTGAACATGAAGAACAGAATCATATGCAGAAGAATTCCATGGCAAATGATGATAAGTTCAGAGGTAGTAGGAAAACCAGTAGAAGGTCTGGACCCATCAGAGTGGATGTGCCACCTTTTGCAGAATTTCCACATCAGCAAATAACAGTCCAGAATTTCCAGTCTCAGCCTTTCTCAGAACCACTTAGAGGTTATCCAATGGAGCCCATATCAGGTTCTATGTTCAGCTCCACTGCTGCAAGCACTGACATGAGTCCTGAATTCAGAAACGCTGCTCAGTCGTATGAAGAAACATTTTCAGACTCTAGTTCAGAAACCTGTTCTACATCATATCCATCAGTCCCTGAGTCTTGTCCAAAAATCTACCCAGTGACTCCAACAAAATCAGACAGAGAACTTTACCACTCACCACAAACAGGATGGTATCAGGAACCGTCTAAGGAACAGTGGGACTTTGAGAACAAACATGATATGTCTCTCAGTGAAGATATTCCACAGAACAGTCTGCATGAGGAGCAGAAAGCACAGGGTTCTGTTGGATCCAGACTACACCACTATGATGAACAGTCAGGAGATGAATGTAGCACTTCTGATAGAGGCACAACTAATGTTTGGAGACATCGTGTAGAAAATAAATGTTCAGAGATCAGGAAGGAGCAGTGTGAGCTTCATCATGGTTTGCCAGTAATGGACAGAGAAGAGAAGTCAGCACACAACTCTGGAGAAGACAGAACATATACTATTCAAGAATCTGCTGATATTTCTGGAAATGCGATCTCTCTGGCAATACGAGACATAAGGGAGGCTATTGAGGAAGTGAAGACCAAGACGGTGCGTTCCCCATACACACCTGACAAACCCAAAGAGCCAGTTTGGGTAATGAGGAGAGACATCAGCCCGATGGAAGAGTGTGGTCCAAACCTTTATTCACCCCCATCTCCTCCACAGCTTCCCTTTCTTCAGAACACAGTAAGTGTCTTCTCAACAATCTCCATCCTCAACTCAGACTAATCTCTTTCAGTGCTCTTTAATGTTCTGTTCTGTCAGACATGTTCCCAGGTTCTAGCTTCAAATGACAAGGTTCCTCTGGGGGCCGAAGTTTCAGGAACTCATGAGCTCCAGGAAGGAGACATCAGTCCCAGTTTACCAACAGCGGAAGAGGTGAATTGCTCATTTTGTCATTTTCTGTACCATGTTTTAACCACATTTACACCATTTTAATGCTGTTTTGTTTTCTGTATTCAGTTGAGAAGGAACTTGGCTGCTTTCCCCACATACATTGATGGTGAGATCCAGTTATTAAAATCTAACCGATCATCACATGAAAAAATCTGTGATTTAGTGGTGTGTTGAAAAGAAGGTTGAACTTCTGAAGAAGATTATGACATTCATGAAAAAGAGTTTTAATACTAAAGCAAGAAACCCAATGAACACAGTTCAACACGTCTCCTTTCACTGGAGCCACAACTGCACCTTCACATACATCATCTCCAGCACAAGCATCCATATTCACCTCATCACATCACTGTGGGGTTTCCTCTGACCACAGAAACTGTAAATTACGGTTTTCCTGGGGATTTCAAATGAAGGCAAATTGTGTTGAGGTGGAAATTTGACAGGAAAGAAGATTTTATTTTAAAGTATAAAAGGTTCATTTAAAAGCTTAACAACTGTTTTGAACTGTTTTGGCGACTTTTCCTCACCATGTCCAGCTTTTCTTGAAAAGAGCATCTTGTAAATGTCCTTGTAAGTGTATCTGTGACCAAATCAGCTTCTTCTCATCTGTTAGTCATTGTGGAGGTGAATGTAACACGGCTAAATGCAGACAATATATTTATAATATTGTGCAGTTTGATACAGATGCAGGTTGTGAGCTCCGACTAGTGCTCTCTCTGACCGTCCAATCAAAGGAATGGGAAATGGGAACGGACGGAAAATGCACAAATTACAGAGACAATATGCCCCGGTGTCACCAACTCAAATTCAGACTGGTTAAAGCAGCAGCTTTGAAACTCCAGGTGGCTGCAGTGTTGATCCTGAAGACCTCATCACAGATTTCTTTGACTCCGTCAACGCATGAAGGCTGAAATCTGATTAAATAAAAACTCCAACATAAACAGACACTAAAGGAAGCAGCATAGCCCAGAGAAACACTACGGAATGAAGAGTAGAAATTATTGGGAATGAGGTCATAAATATTTATGAACAAATATATAAAAAAAAAAAATGTAAGTCATTGACTCTGATTATGAGAAGGACTCGCTGACCCTGAAGACCAACCACTGCTTTAGAGTTACACATGAAGTTTATAAAACAATTTAGTTCCTGTTAAACAGTTAATCAGCAAATTCTGACTAATCAGAATTCAGTGTTTGTTTTGGCATAGTATTAATCATAATCATAATCATAATCATAATCATACGTGGTTGGATTAGATATCATCTCTGTAATGTTTATGGTCAGAGATGTTCCTCAGTAAGTGTTCTGTTTTGTGTGCTCAGTTCCAGGGCCATGTGATCCTGATGATCTGATCGATGGAATCATATTTGCAGCCAGTTTTTTGGGTTCCACACAGCTGCTGTCTGAGAGAACTCCGAGTAAATGCGCTCGCATGCAGCAGGCTCAGGAGGCCATGAGCCGCGTCCGGGTGAGATATAAAGTGATCACTGGCATTGATTTAACTAAATATTAAGTGATGTTCCTCAGCTGAACTTTTCACTTTTGAACATTACTCCTCAGTGAGTGAGGTGGAGATGATTGTAAGAGACAGCTCTGAGGCTCCAGGCTGCTCATGTCACTGCAATTACAAACATCTCACTGATCACATTTCTCACCATCAGCATTTCATACACATATGGAGTCTTCACCATGGCAACACACCACCCTGTTCACCTTCAGCCAAACATCCCATAATAACAAGCGTGCGCGCACACAGAGAGAGAGAGAGAGAGAGAGAGAGAGAGAGAGAGAGGCAGATTGACAGAGAGAGAGAGAGAGAGAGGGGGGCAGAGACAGAGAGAGACAGAGAGAGAGAGAGAGAGCAGAGAGAGAGAGAGAGAGAGAGAGAGAGAGAGAGAGAGAGAGAGAGAGACAGAGAGAGAGAGAGCAGAGAGAGAGAGGGGCAGAGAGACAAAGAGAGACAGAGAGAGAGAGAGAGGGGGGGGCAGAGAGACAGAGAGACAGAGAGAGAGAGAGAGAGAGAGAGAGAGAGAGGCAGATAGAGAGAGAGAGAGGGCAGAGAGACAGAGAGAGAGAGGTAATGAATGGTATTGTGATTGCTGTTGTTTCTTCAGTTTTTGGGGTCCGGTTGATTCTTGTTTTGTGGATAACTGGACTGATTACAAGCAACAGGATGACAGACAATACTAAACATTACAGCTGTGTGTGTGTGTGTGTGTGTGTGTGTGTGTGTGTGTGTGTGTGTGTGTTATATGGTGTTATACAGTAAAAGGTTTATGTTCTTATTCTTGATGTTCAGGCTGCAGGAGCTGAGCTTCACAATACTACTGAGGTGGATCTCTTTGTATCAACTCAGAGGATCAAAGTTCTCAGCGCTGACACACAGGTAAACAAAACACACACACTCACACACACACACACACACTCACACACTCACACACTCACACACTCACACACTCACACACTCACACACTCACACACACACAAATTTGTAATATTTTGTTGTGAATGATGCATGGCAGGATACAATAATGGACCACCCTTTGAGGACCATCTCATACATCGCAGACATCGGGAACATGGTGGTGTTGATGGCACGCAGGAAGATGATTCGCTCTCACAGTGTGCAGGAGCAGCTGGAGACGGCCGACGCCCAGCACTCGAACCCAGCACAGGACGGGCAGCACCAGTACAGGATGATCTGTCACGTGTTCGAGTCAGAGGATGTAAGCTCCTGTCTGTCTGTCCCTATCTGTCTATCACTCTGTCCCTGTCTGTCTCTATCTGTCTGTCCCTCACTCTGTCCCTGTCGGTCTCTATCTGTCTATCACTCTGTTGTTCTGTCTGTCCCTGTCTGTCTATCACTCTTTCCCTGTCTGTCTCTATCTGTCTATCACTCTGTTGTTCTGTCTGTCCCTGTCTGTCTATCACTCTGTCCCTGTCTGTCTCTATCTGTCTATCACTCTGTTGTTCTGTCTGTCCCTGTCTGTCTATCACTCTGTCCCTGTCTGTCTCTATCTGTCTGTCCCTGTCTGTCTATCACTCTGTCCCTGTCGGTCTCTATCTGTCTATCACTCTGTTGTTCTGTCTGTCCCTGTCTGTCTTTCACTTTGTCCCTGTCTGTCTCTATCTGTCTGTCCCTGTCTGTCTATCACTCTGTCCCTGTCTGTCCCTGTCTGTCTATCACTCTGTCCATGTTTGTCTCTATCTGTCTGTCTGTATCTGTCCATCACTCTGTTGTTCTGTTTGTCCCTGTCTGTCTATCACTCTGTCCCTGTCAGTCTCTATCTGTCTGTCCCTGTCTGTCTATCACTCTGTCCATGTTTGTCTCTATCCGTCTGTCTATCAGTCTGTCACTGTCTGTCCCTGTGTGTCTATCACTCTGTCCCTGTCTGTCTATCACTCTGTCCCTGTCGGTCTCTATCTGTCTGTCCCTGTCTGTCTATCACTTTGTCCATGTTTGTCTCTATCCGTCTGTCTATCAGTCTGTCACTGTCTGTCCCTGTGTGTCTATCACTCTGTCCCTGTCGGTCTCTATCTGTCTGTCCCTGTCTGTCTATCACTTTGTCCATGTTTGTCTCTATCTGTCTATCATTCTATCACTCTGTTGTTCTGTCTGTCTAACCCTTTCTGGTTGTTAAAAAAAATATATATATATTTTTAACTATTTAGATTATTTCTAATTAAAATGATTGCAGATAAATGTGTTTCTGCGAGAACATTAAGGTTTATCTTCTTCTCTATTCTTACTTACTGGAATTACTACTGGAATTGCTTCTTCAAACCTCTTCCTCTTTCTCTGTCTTCCGGTTTCGTTCATAGGCTCAGTTGATCGCTCAGTCCATCGGTCAGTCGTTCAGTGTTGCATATCAGGAGTTCCTGAGAGCGAACGGAATTGATCCGGACGATCTGAGTCAGAGGGAGTACAGTGACCTGCTCAACACTCAGGACATGTACAACGACGATCTGGTCCACTTCTCCAAATCTGAGAACTGCAGAGACGTGAGTGAAACACAGCATTATACATATAGACAGAATAGAGGATAAAATTCTTACACCTACAGCTGGGCTTTAAACTGACAACGTTCTGCTCTGTAGCTCAGACTCTTCCTGCTGGAGGTCACTGCAGAACACACACACACACACACACACACACACACACACACACACACACACACACACACACACACACTTCCTTTATCTATATAAAGCTTAGTAAAGATGTAAGAGCAGATTGTGTGCTTTACTCATATTAATACACACTCCTGTACACACACACTCCTACACACACTCCTGTACACACACACACACTCCTACACACTCCTGTACACACACACACTCTTACACACACTCCTACACACACACACACTCCACACACACTCCTGTACGTACACACACACACAAACACACACACACACACACACACACACATACTCCTGTACACAGACACACACATACACACTGCCACACACACACACACACTCACACACACTCTCCTTTACACACACACACACACACACACACACACACACACACACACACACACTTAACAGCTGTAACATCTGTACCAGAGCTGAAACCCTGGCGCTTAAACACATCTGTTCAGAGATCACATGTGAAAGATCATTTTCTTATGTACATGAGTGGTGTGTGTGTGTGTGTGTGTGTGTGTGTGTGTGTAACAGGTGTACATAGAGAAGCAGAAAGGTGAGATCCTTGGTGTGGTCATTGTGGAATCCGGTTGGGGCTCCATCTTACCCACCGTCATCATCGCCAGTCTGATGCACTCGGGACCTGCAGCCAAATCTGGCCGTCTGAACATCGGAGATCAGATCATGACGGTGAACGGGACGAGTCTGGTGGGTCTCCCCCTGTCCACCTGCCAGAGCATCATCAAGGTAAGGACCTTCATCTCCTCCTCCTCCTCCCCATCATCATCATCATTACACCACACTGAGGGTCATTTACTGGCTTCAACCTCAACTTCAACCAACCTCTGATCTCACATTATCTCCCATTCACTCTCTCTCAGACTGCATCTTACTGTAACACACACACACATAACAATAATAACAAAAACATTACAATAAATATCGTCATGTTCACTCTCCACTTCACACTCAACAGTTTACCATGGACAAGTTTGTGTGGAAAAGTTTGTGCACCCTGTTCTTAGGGCCTGAAGTCTCAGTCCAGGATTAAGATGAACATTGTCAGATGTCCTCCAGTCACCATGGTCCTCATCCGCAGACCAGACCTTCGCTACCAACTAGGCTTCAGTGTACAGAATGGAATTGTGGGTAACTCAGAAACAAACCTGATTGCCCAGGAGCTGGTTATTTAATTACTATTCAAAATCTGACCAACTTTGTGTCTAATCTAAAATGTGTAGTTTTAGAATCTTGCTGAATTAAAAAATGAATGTTTTGTCCACTAAGTAATCGTTTAATACTAAAATAAGTAGCACGTTTCTCATCTTTTTATATTTATACTCAGCTACAATAAAAGTAACGTAGTGATGAACCTGAAGTGTTGCTCTGATTGTAGTGTTTGTGTTTCTGACATCTGAGTGCAGATCTGCAGTCTGATGAGGGGGGGTATTGCAGAAAGGGGCGGAGTCAGAGTGGGTCACCGCATTATTGAGATTAATGGGCACAGTGTGGTGGCCACGCCCCATGAGAAGATTGTTCATATTCTTTCTAGTGCAGTTGGAGAGGTAAAGAAGCAACACTCAACAACAGACTACACACAATTACAACACTTTCTTGCCTGCTTGTGTTTGTATCACAGTACAGATTTCATTACGTGTTTCTACTGTTTATATTGTAAACCTGCTCCACGTGAGAGTTGTGAGGTCACCTGGTCTCCTTATCCTGAGCTTGTTACAGTTACAAATCTTTAGTGTGAATTTAAATCGGATTACTTCACATCCAGAGAGAATTCAGGGCAAATCACAGCCGTTACGCAGCTGGATCTTCTGATCTTCACGTTCACATTATCTGGATATAAACGCTTTTTTTCATTCTTCTCAGATCCACATGAAGACGATGCCTGCTGCTATGTACCGCCTGCTGACGGCTCAGGAACAGCCGGTCTACATCTGAACCTCGCTAGCATCACATGCTTCAGCCTCACACACTCGCTAACGTTTCATGTGGTTTTCAGATTGTTTACAGTTGTGTTTACACTGGATGTAAAGATTTTTCATACATAATATTAAAATAAGCCTTAATACTGTATGTAATGATGGAGAGATGCGACGTCACCCACACATGCTAACAGTACTGGTGTGTAATCCAGATTACATCTGAAAGACTGAGTGCAGCGGGGGAGGGGCGGAGCCACAGGTGGGGTTACATTATATGTCATTTATATTTAGTTGCATTTGTGTTAAATTTCAATTTCTGTGTCTGGTATATTTTTATTTCTTGGAGATGTAGTGCAGGTTTACGCAATACGAGTGCCGCAGTCACAACCCTGCAGATTTATAGATTTAATTGCAGCGATTGACGTAATTTAGTTTTGAAATGCAAGCAAAAAAAATCAGTGTGGTGTACAAGTATAAATAACTGTATTTACTCTCTCTCTCTCTCTCTCTCACACACACACACACACTCCTCCAGAACACTTCTTCATAAGCCAAAGACTAAAATCCAGAGATTTATTTATGAACTGAAGACTGGACCTTTACTAACATCAGACTGCTGTGTGTGTGTGTGTGTGTGTGTGGTTATATTATGCTCTGAATTATTTCACCGGAACCGTTAGTAATGAAAGTCAAGGAAATGTGTATTTATTTTAGATCTGAACATTAACATTTACAGCAAACTGATTAGAAAAATGCATAAATCACACTGACCTCAAAAATCTAAATAATCTGTTTAATTACAGTAAACATGTAAATGCTGTGATTTTTTCCATTAATAATTAAAGAATTTTATAAATGATTTTTGTTTTAAAGCTCAAAATCCATTATTTCCTCCTCAAACACCAAACCAGAACCAGAGCTGTAGAGTCCAATCTCTCAATCACACACACACACACACACACACACACACACACACACACACACACACACACACCCCCCTTTTAGTTTCTTATAAAATGTGCGAATATAAAAAAAGATGAACATTTTATTATTGTTGTTGTTGTAACGCTGCTGAATAAAGAGTTGAGTTTGTTTTTAAAATGATCACATTTAATGCTGTACAGGGAAACTGGTTTTCAGAATCACAATCAGGATCCATCCTGAAATACTATAAAGATGGAGAGTGAGGAGTGGTAGATGTAGGCGGAGTGGGGTGGGTGGGTGGGGGGTTGTAGATGTAGGTGGAGTGGGGTGGGTGGGGTTGTAGATGTAGGTTGGTTGTCGATGTAAGTGGAGTGGGGTGGGTGGGGTTGTAGATGTAGGCGGGGGTTGTAGATGTAAGTGGAGTGGGGTGGGGTTGTAGATGTGGCGGAGTGGGGTGGGGTTGTAGATGTAGGCGGAGTGGGGTGGGGGGTTGTAGATGTAGGAGTGGGGTGGGGTTGTAGATGTAGGCGGAGTGGGGTGTAGATGTAGGCGGAGTGGGGTGGGGTTGTAGATGTAGGCGGAGTGGGGTGGGGGGTTGTAGATGTAGGCGGAGTGGGGTGGGGTTGTAGATGTAAGTGGAGTGGGGTGGGTGGGGTTGTAGATGTAGGCGGAGTGGGGGGTTGTAGATGTAAGTGGAGTGGGGTGGGGTTGTAGATGTAGGCGGGGGTTGTAGATGTAGGTGGAGTGGGGTGGGGTTGTAGATGTGGAGTGGGGTGGGGTTGTAGATGTAGGTGGAGTGGGGTGGGGTTGTAGATGTAAGTGGAGTGGGGTGGGGGGTTGTAGATGTAAGTGGAGTGGGGTGGGGTTGTAGATGTAGGCGGAGTAGGAGATGTGGGCGTGGCTTTACAGCTCAGTGTCGTTGTATTTCTGAGGATTGAAATATCCACGACGAGACGCATCGGACTCCTCAACAGATCCTGTACGAGGGTGAGAACTGGGAATACAAAACACAGCAGGGTTTAGAACAGACACACACACACACACACACACACACACACACACACTTACCTGGCAGGTTGTGGTTTGGGTTTAACAGGGACGGCATAAATGTCCGGGTGTCTCTGAGAAATCTCCAACTGCGTGCGTGCGTACACACACACACACACACACACACACACACACACACACACACACAACTCTGATCATTCCTAATGTATAGTATGTGGGATATATAGCGAGTAGTAGATGTGTGGATCTGCTCCTGAGATGCTGATGAAGAGATTGTTTCTTTACTGATCTTTTACATTTACAGATTCTTTAGTTTACAATTGAAACACAATTAAGAGTAACAATAAATCACTTCTCACTTCAGTCACATCACAGAGTACTTTCAGTTTGTGTGTGTGTGTGTGTGTGTGTGTGTGTGTGTGTGTGTGTGTGTGTGTGTGTGTGTGTGTGTGTGTGTGAGACTGACCCGGGCATGTTCAGCCTCCTGCAGTTCCAGCATCCTCTGTGCCCTGGCCAAGTGGTCCATCTGCTGGAAGGCCTTTACTTTCCCCTGGAATGAGCGGCTTGCTGGGTCTTCAGCATGTTCCTGAGGCTGAGCGACTCGAGAGAGGAAACTGGGTTTGAGGGCGACAGGTGGGGGAGGTGGCTTGGTGCTGACATCACTGCTGACTGTGCTGCTGGACTCACTGTGGGGTCTCTGAGAACGAGGCTGACAGACACTCACACATTATAAACCTGGTGCAGAGTTTTATAGAAGACTTGGTCTACGTATTGGCGGTGGAGGAGGAGTGAGAGGAGGAAGAGTGAGAGGAGGAGATGTGAGAGGAGAATGAGGAGGATTGAAAGGAGGAGTGACATTAAGTGGAGTAAGATGGGGAAGCGTGAGATGAGGAAAAGGAAGAAGAATGGGTTTTTACCTTGGGTGGCTCTGGGACAAAGGAGGGGGGGGGACTGGGGTCTCGCAGCACCTCTCTGCTTCCAGTTCGTTTCATGCGTGGCACAGGGGCTGGTCTCTGTGTGTGTGTGTGTGTGTGTGTGTGAGGGGGAATACATGAATACATTACATTTACACATCATACCATTAGGAATCATTACAGAACATTTCAGTCAGTGTTCATTCAGTAAAACAACACTGTAACAACACTGTAACTGCAACAACACTGTAATTGCAACACCACAACAATGTAACTGCAACAACACAACACTGTGATTGCAAAACCTCAACACTGTATAACACGGTCATGTTATTTCTATTGCGCTTTTCAAAACAGACGTCGTCTCAAAGCAGCTTTACAGAATTTAACAGTGAAGGTGAATGGTGTGTGTTTATCCCTGATGATCACCATGGAGACTGTGGTGAAGGAAAAACTCCTTTAGATGTTATGAGGAAGAAACCTTGAGAGGAACCAGACTCAATAGCAGAACCTCATCCTCATTTGGGTGACATCAAGAGTGTGATTATAGTCTTTAAACACTACAGAACACTGGAGAGTGAGAACTAACATGAGCACTGGAGTGTGTGATTATGACTGATGATCTTTCTACAGTCTTCTACAGTCATTATAGTTATAAAACTAGGAGCTACTGAGCAACTCATAAAATAGCTCAACATCTGAGATCACAGATCCAACACCAGCTTCTTCATGCCAGAGCCTTTAAACACTACAGAAGACTGGAGAGTGAGAACTAACATGAGCACTGGAGTGTGTGATTATGACTGATGATCTTTCTACAGTCATTATGGTTATAAAACCAGGAGCTACTGAGAAACTGAACACTGTAACAACAAGGCAAACACATCACCACCATACTGTAACAGTAACACAACACAGACACAACACTAAAACTGCAACAACAAAACACTGCAACAAGAGTGCAGCACCATACTGCAACTACAACAACACAACAGTGCAACCCAACACTGTAACTGCAACAACACAACACTGTAATTGTAACACACAACATTAACTGTGGTTACTGCAGCTACACAACACTGTTAAATGTACAAGCAGTGCTGCATCTCTGAGGTGATCGAAACACCAACATCAGTCTGAACATAAAAGCGAATGAGTCTCACCTCGTCTACAGGCTCTGAGGATCGTCTCGTCCCGGAGACATGCGGCTCATCAGTCACCTCATCCAGCTCATTATCTGTATAAGCTCCGCCCTCATCTGCTGTGTCATCGTAGTCCCCTGTAAGACGGCTGTCCATGCTCAGGTAATCTGCACTCATAGCTGACAGGTAGGACATGCGGTCATCGTGGAGTTCCAGGTCCTCCTCAGGACTGTCCAGCTAAAGCACCACAGGCGTGCATTAGCATCGACTTCCAAACACATCATTCTAACATGAGATCATCGTGAGTGTACACTCGCTTCTTACTTTATTCTCACAGACCCACACCGCCTTGTTCTGCTGCTCCTGAATCGTGTCCTTCAGACTGCCGTACCAGGCATCATGAGCAGAGTTCAGATCCACCGTCGCTGTATAGGAAACACGATTAAACCTACATGAGGTGTGTGAGGAAAACATCTAACAGAAATCTCTTTGATGTGGTTTAGGACCCAGTGAAACTTCTTGTGGTGTATAAACAGGACCTACAATTTTACCTTGTTGTGACCTTGACACTGTTTCAGCGTCAAAATTTATTTCGTTTATTTGATAGTTATGAAATTATTCAACATAAAGAGAAAATAATTATACTGAATACAAAGATGAAGATTAGGGTTAAGGTCAGAAAGACAACAGAACCTGAAAACATACGAATAAGAATCAAAGAAGAATACAAAGCACTCAGTATGGTGATGAACAGAACATCAGTCCTGTAATCAGTGTAAAGTACAAGCAGGAACAGAGTGGCGTTCTCTCTGCACACTGACCGGTGAAAAGGTGAGAGCAGGTCTTCCTCAGTTTTACCGCCTGCTCATACAGTTTGCGTGAACTGCGATTAGAACCTGGGACCAGTCGATTCCTCATCGTCTTCACCCCCTGTTTACTATCCGGGTTCAGGAACACCACAATGGGGTACCACTGGGTGTAGTTCAGAGTGTCCACTGCTTTTGGGGTAACATCCAGCAGAGCATGTTTATCCTGATAGAGCGAGAGAAGGGGAGAGAGAGGGGGAGAATGAGAGAGGAGATGGAGTGAGGAGAGAGAGAGAGAGAGAGAGAGTGAAGAGTGAGGAGAGCAGGAGAGAGTGGAAGAGAGTGGAAGAGAGAGTGGGAGAGGAGTGGGAGGCGGGAGAGAGTAGGAAAGAACGGGAGAGAAGTGGGAGAGGAGTGGGAGGAGTGGGGAGAGAGCGAGAAAAGAGTGGGAGAGGAGTGGGGAGAGAGCGAGAGAGAGTGGGGAGAGCGAGAGAGTGGGAGAGGAGTGGGAGAGGCGAGAGAGGTGGGAGAGGAGTGGGGGAGAGCGAGAGAGGAGTGGGGAGAGAGCGGGAGAGGAGTGGGAGAGGAGTGGGGAGAGAGGGAGAGAGCGAGAGAGGAGGAGAGGAGGGAGAGGGTGGGGTAGAGAGCGAGAGAGGAGTGTGAGAGGAGTGAGAGGAGTGGGGAGAGGTGGGAGAGGAGTGGGGGAGAGTGGGGAGAGAGGCGGGAGAGGTGGGAGAGGCGAGAGAGGAGTGGGAGAGGAGTGGGGAGAGAGCGGGAGAGGAGTGGGGAGAGCGGGAGAGGAATGGGAGAGCGAGAGAGTGGGGAGAGAGCGAGAGAGTGGGAGAGGCGAGAGAGTGGGAGAGGTGGGGAGAGAGCGAGAGGAGGGAGAGAGGAGAGGAGTGGGAGGAGTGGGGAGAGAGCGAGAGAGGAGTGGGGAGAGGCGGGAGAGGAGTGGAGAGGCGGGAGAGGAGGGGAGAGAGAGGGAGAGGAGTGGGGAGAGAGCGAGAGAGGAGTGGGGAGAGGTGGGGAGAGTGGGGAGAGTGGGGAGAGAGCGAGAGAGGAGTGGGAGAGGCGAGAGGAGTGGGGAGAGAGGGAGAGAGGAGTGGGGAGAGAGCGGGAGAGGTGGGAGAGGAGTGGGGAGAGAGGCGAGAGAGGAGTGGGGAGAGAGAGAGAGGAGTGGGAGGAGTGGGGAGAGAGAGAGAGGAGTGGGGGAGAGTGGGGAGAGAGCGAGAGAGGAGTGGGGGAGAGTGGGAGAGGAGTGGGAGAGGCGGGAGAGGAGTGGGAGAGGAGTGGGGAGAGCGAGAGGAGTGGGGAGAGGCGGGAGAGGAGGTGGGGAGAGGCGGGAGGAGTGGGGAGAGGGAGAGGAGTGGGAGAGGAGTGGGGAGAGGTGGGAGAGGAGGGAGAGGAGGGAGAGGAGTGGGGAGAGAGGGAGAGAGGAGTGGGAGAGGAGTGGGGGAGAGCGAGAGGAGGAGAGGAGGGAGAGAGTGGGAGAGGAGGGGAGGAGTGGGAGAGGAGGGGAGAGAGTGGGAGAGAGGGAGAGGAGGAGAGGAGTGGGGAGAGGGAGAGGAGGAGAGAGGAGAGAGGAGTGGGAGAGGGAGAGGAGTGGGGAGAGAGGAGAGAGCGGGAGAGGAGGAGAGGAGTGGGAGAGGAGGGAGAGGAGGGGGAGAGGAGTGGGAGAGGAGGGAGAGGAGTGGGGAGAGAGTGGGAGAGGAGGGAGAGGAGGGGAGAGAGGGAGAGGAGGGAGAGGAGTGGGGAGAGGAGGGAGAGAGGGAGAGGAGGGAGAGGGAGAGGAGTGGGAGAGGAGTGGGGAGGAGTGGGGAGAGAGCGGGAGGAGTGGGGAGAGAGCGGGAGAGGAGTGGGGGAGAGAGCGACAGAGGAGTGGGAATATTTTACGAATATTTTTATGGATTTTGGTTGGTATTTTGAAGCACCACTGTAGATTTGACAGAAGGCGGAGTTTAAAGTGTGAAGTTTATAAGGTGGATTCTGAACACTGGGACTGAAAGGTGGAGGAAAGGGGGCGGAGTTTACCTGCTCAATGATCTGCTGCACTGTGTTCAGTCTCACCACACCTGATGTCTTCTCTGCCCCTGCATCTTTAGGTTCTTTCTCTGTAAAAACACACACACACACACACACACACACACACACACACACACACACACACACACACACACACACATCAGTATCTCATATACACATACGCAGCTCAGGAGCTCATCTCAGGTCTTTCACACTCACTTGCTATAATGAAATCTTCAGGCAGGTCGTTGTCCAGTTTCTCACTCGCCACATCAGCGATCGGGCCGAACAGAACCACGGGCCTCCGGAACCCAGCTGCAGGGAGGAGAAGAGTTGAAGTACATAAGCAGGATTGTACAGTACAGAGATCTTCAATTCAAGTCATCTTTATTTGTATTGCACTTTTAACAGTGAACATTGTCTCAGAGCAGCTTTACACAGATAATGTGGTGATCAATAAGATGTTTATTATATATATATATATAAAAAATAGGTGTTGGAGGTGTGGTGAAGGTGTGGTGAGCATACCCTCTCTCAGAACCACCCTCTCGTAGGCAGGGAAGCGGGTGATGACGGGGGTAACTGTGAGATCCTCTCTGCTCTTACGCAGGTCTTTTTTCTTTGCTGCCCTTTGACCCCTAAGCCTCCAGAAATCTCCTCTGTCATTGTTTGCTCCTTTCTGAGTGTTCTGAACATTAACCATCTGTTCAGCTCTGTGGGTGTCGGTTAAAAAAAACGGCATCATCATGACATCATCAAAGAGCACAACAACCATCCACATGGACTTTAAAAGCGCACACACACACACACACACACACACACACACACACACACACACACACACACACCTGCTTTTGCTTGGGATGACTCCTCTCTCCTGCAGCTGGTTGTCCTGGTCGGTGCGGATCGCCAACCAGCTGCCCAGTTTTCCGTCATACAGCGTGTCCACTACTTTAAAGATGTCTCCTCTGCTGAAGGACAGGCTCTGAGGAGAATCTTTTTCATGTTCAAAATGAGTCCTGATGTAAAAGTTATCTCCTCGACCGGACGCCACAATGTCCTTATAAACTGCAAATACAGATCACATGACCATGCCTACGTTACTCCACATTATTAATACATGAAAATGATTCAACTTTGTGGAAAGTGTCTGTGCTACCATCTGGTTTGCTCTGTGCCAGGATGGTGATGTCTTCTCCTTTAGGAATGTTGAGCAGGTAGAGCACTGCATCCTCACGCACCATGTCACGGAAATCCACATCATTGACCTGAACCGCAAAATACACAGACAACAATCTAACATTTATCAGTTAACTTACAAACGAACACCAGGGGGCGCCAATGAAACGACTCAGAACGCTTCAGAGTCAGATTAGAAATAAAATTAAACTAAAGAGAATTTAAAGTTAACAAATAATAATAATAATAATAATAATAATATTACATATGTAAATATGTCCCGTGTAATGGAGATGTTTTGTACCTTCATGATCTGATCTCCAGGACGCAGACCCTCCACCTCAGCCGCACTGTCCTCCTGAACACTCGCTATAAAAATCCCCACATCGTTTCCTCCTGCCAGCCTGAGACCCACACTCTCCCCCTTCTGAAACCTCATCATCACTGTGTTCGGCCTGAGAAACACACACACACACACACACACACACACACACACACACACACACACACACACACACACACACACACACACACACAGACAGGTGTTGATTTATTCTGTAGACCAGCAGCTCTGACAGTACTCTAGGGGTATATACTGTGTCATGGTTACTATAGTAACAGCTTATTTACAGAAATGTGTACAGCATATTATGATTTTTTAATAAGTGTGTGATGTTTCTATTTTGTTTGTTGGAAGGAGTCTCCAGTATCAGTGCTTATAGACTTTGTTCAGGACAAATTTGTTTATTTTTTTGATTTTCTCCACCTGGTAACTGTAAATTAAATGAGTGTTCATAGGTGGTACAACGCAAGTTACAACAGGAACATTAATTGTATCTGTAAGTGGATAAAAAGTAAACGTCATGGTTTAAGAAATAAAATGGATGGATGATGAGTCCCTAAGAGTTTTATTTCTTACAATATGATACAGATTGTCCCCCATCGTGCCAGCGGTGAGGGAGTGGAGATCAGAACCGGACGGAATAGGCGAAAAAAAACCACCTGCAGCTGATGAGACTAATCAGTGCGTCTGTTTCAGTCCTGCGACACCAATAAAGAGGAGAGAGACACCTGCCTTGGGGAGACACCAAGGAGAGACGAGCGGAAGCGTCACAAAACGGTGACTAAATGCGGGCATGAGCCAGTAAAAGACGTGCCGGTTCACGAGGAAACACTCGGGTGTACGCTAAAGAGAGAAAGAGCACCGAACCGCGAGTAAAGACGGGCCGAACCTCGAGTAAAGACGGGCCGAACCGCGAGTAAAGACGGGCCGAACCGCGAGTAAAGACGGGCCGAACCGCGAGTAAAGACGGGCCAAACCGCGAGTAAAGACGGGCCAAACCGCGAGTAAAGACGGGCCGAACCGCGAGTGGCCGCCAGCGGAGGTCAAAAGGGAACGGCATCCTGAACTGCAAGACCGTGGGCGACCCTGGTGTGAGTACTGGAAAGGAAAACGCCGGGGTGAAAACAAAAGTAAATAAAGAAAACTCTGCTTGGTGAACTTCTGCCTGTTTCTCTTTCTGCCAGCACGGAACCAGTGAGTGTGTTGCACAGATGTTTGTATACAGATTAATGCAGGTTTTACTGATGATCTGATACACACCCATACATCTCCAGATCTTCTGCACTCGGTTTCAGAGGAACCTTTGGAGGAGCTTTGGTTTTTGGTGGAATGCTGATTTTAGGTACAGGAATGGCCACAGGAGCTGGTAATAAAATTATTCACACATAATCATGAGACTTTTCTGCTAAGACTTTCAGAAATCAAAGCTCCAAGTCTATAAATCTGAGATGCAGATCACTCTGAAAGTCACATGATACCTGGAGGTTCCTCGAGCTCAGACTCTTCCTCCTCTTCTGGTGGTGGAGGTGGAAAGTCATCTGGAGACGCTTGGAACGGTGTCGGCATCGCGCCCATCTTAGACAATCTGCTCTGAGGCTCTTCTCTGCAACACACCCCCACACACACACCTCAATAACGCTGTCTCAGAAACCATTAAGAAAAGAACATTAAGATGTTCTACTTCAAACCCATGAGAGATAAAAGTGTAAGTGCAGATGATTTGATGAAATCTTCAGCTGAAGGTGTTTGTGTGGAAATGAAGCTGAAAAGTGTCGCATTGCTGCAGTCACAAACAGAACTACTTTCTCCTCAGAAGGAAGAATCTCTGTGTAAATATTATCATGTCCTTCAGAAAATTCACAGTGCACTTCCTGGTTGACATTAGAGCTTCATCCATGCTCCGTTCTGGACTGAACAGTGCGTATGAAAGCTCCTTACACTTCCACTCGGTTTGGAGTTTGAAGGAAACAGCTTCTGGTTTTCTCCCTCGTGTTCTGTTGCACTAATAATCAGGTGATCACCTGTTTTTTTCACGCAGCCTCTCGTTGGAGGAGTGTGAGGAGATGTCTGAGTGCTGTCCTCGTCTGTCCTCCTGAGGCGAGTATGAACGATATGACTCGATCTCAGACAGATCTGCAGGAAACAGCAAGTCAAAACGTTATCACTAATCACCACATCTGGAACGTTCACATCCATGTCCTCAGATCTGAGACGCTGCAGGACGACAGAAAAACACTAAACATGGATCCAACGCTTCGCCTCAAACTTTATAAAACTTACATTAAACTTACTTTAGATTATAAAACGCTTTCAACTTTATAAACTCTCTATTATAACTTTATTATTTATCACCAGCTCATTTTTTTGTGTTCTCAGTGTTCAACATTTCTGACCAGTGATCAGTGAGAGCCCCAGCTTTAGCTCCGCCCACTCCCACACCCTTCAGGAATGATTTGTTGGCGTAAGCAGTGATCTGATGTGAAACCAGAAGAAAACAAATGAAACCGTAAACATCATTAATATTCACAGAGGAACCTGAAGCTTCAGAAGGAGTGGTGTACAAAACAGGAAGTGTGAGGGAGAAACTTCCTGCCTCAAATCATGTTTCCATAATAATCCAAAATGTTAAACTAATAGTGTTAAGGTGCACACACACACACACACACACACTAAAATCATGAGCTGTGCTGCATGTTCACGTCTAAAACTCTTCAGGAGCATGTGGTGTGTTCTGTCTGTGGAATTTCATTCAAATGAGAAAACATAAATAAAATGTTGATTGTTTTCCTGATCAGTGAGAGTGTGATGTGCTGGTGAGATTCTCTCTAATCCATTTTTCCTGCAGTAAATCAGTTCAACTCACCGCCCGGCTCCGAGTCGCTATCAGCCATGGGCGGAACCCGAACCAGAACTTTCCTGCGATCTCTCTGGACCACCAGCTGCAGTTTCCCTCGTGATTTCTCGATCAGTTTCCCTGCATCACTCAGAGACAGATTCTCCGTGGCTGTCCCATTAATCTGAGACACAAACACCACCATCACATTCTGTTCATCAAATTTAAATACTAACTCCCTTTCAACATGGAATCAGAAATATTTGTGATAATCAAAAGCTTCACAGACATCATGATGATGAGAAGAACGAGAGAGAGAGAGAGAGAGAGAGAGAGAGAGAGAGAGAGAGAGAGAGAGATGCAGATCTTATAAAAGGAGGTGATCTGCAGACCTTCAGGATGATGTCTCCCTCCTGCAGGTTTCCGTCTCTGGAGGCCAGTCCTGTGTTAGTCATCTCTTTAATGAACAGCTGACTTCCCAAACGCAGTCCATACTCTGAGTTTCACACACACACACACACACACACACACACACACACACACACACACACACACACGTAGAACAGGGTGAGACAGGTTTAGTTTTTAGACAGTTTTTAGTTGTGTGTTGTAGCAGCTCATCTGATTGTTTATTTCTCTCTTCACTCCTCATTTCTTTTATTTTTACTTCAATAAAGATTTTTAAACATCGTCACACAGCAGCTTTGTAGCTTTAGGCCTTAACAAAGAAACCAGAAGTGACAGCAGACCTTCAGAATACTGGTGAGATGAAACAGTGAAGACATGGGCGTGAATTTCATTTAACAGTAGGGGGGGACAATAAATATAAAATTTCTCATGAGCAATTTTTGAAGGGAGACACAAATAATACAATCAAATTGTACTTTTAAAGACACAGTGTCCCCACAGTGTCCCCACAGTGTCCCCACAGTGTCCCCACAGTGTCCCCACAGTGTCCCCACAGTGAAAAACTATGCTTTTATCATTATTATTGTAGCATGGAGACTTTATGGCGTCATTATGGTTATTTTCAAAGTTTTTCTCAGGTTCAATGGAGAAGCAAAACAAGGAATTAAAAAAAAGTTTAATTTTTTATTTAAAATTAATGAAGACACTTAAGAACAGAATAGAAATTGATTATACAAAAAAAACCCAGTGTGGTCAGTTCAGACGGAGCACAGTGCTCATTTAGTAAATGCACAGATTAACACACAATTAGCATATTGTTTATGTTAAATTAACATTATACCAATTCATCCTAAATAAATCACTGCATGGGAAACGGCTTTGGTGTGTTAGTGTCAGTGCACTATGCTACAAGCTATTGTACACAAACTAACATTCACTAGATAAGTGATATTTTAATCACTGATAGAGCAGATTCATGGAAAATTACATCGCTAATCAGCATTTTTGCCGCAACTAATTTATGAATGAGTCTGAATCAACTACAACGACATGTCCCCTCCGTCCCCTCCGTCCCCCCCGGGATTTACGCCCATACGTGAAGAACATCAAGTAGTTTATAGATCATGACTACAGAGGACACACAGGGTTTTAATTTATAGCCTCAGATGCTGTGTGTGTGTGTGTGAGTGAGTGAGTGAGAGACTGTGATAGTGTAGCGTACCTTCAGTAGGTCTTTTCTTCTTAAGTGTTACCCGGACTGGTTTCTCCAGAGGTTCTTGAGGACTCTGTGGAGGTGAACGTTCCAATTGTTCACGGCTGGTGTTTCTCTTGAGAGCCTCAGCTGTGCGCGGTTCTGGAATCCGCTGTTCTCTTTCCTTCACTCTGTAGCGCGGTTCTGGACTGCGTGAGCGATCCAGAACTTGTTCACTGCGATATCGGCGATCAGGGCTGTAGTCTCGATCCAGAGTGTGCTCGCTGTGGTACCGCCGGTCCGGACTATAGTCTCGATCTAAGGTGTGGTCGCTACGGTAACGCCGGTCCGGGCTGTAGTCTCTGTCCAGAGCACGGTCGCTACGGTACTGCCGATCCGGGCTGTATTTTCGGTCGAGGGTACGGTTGCTATGGAGACGCCGGTCAGGGCTGTGGTCAGGCTCTAGCACTCGCCCTCTGCTGCCGTCGCGCCGATACTGACGCTCAGGACTGATGTCTCGCTCCAAGGTTCGTCCGCGGCTGCGCTCGTACTCGTACTCCGAGTCGGTGCGTCCGCTGTAGATGCTGCGTCTGTCCGGCTCGTAGTCATAATCATCGCTGTAGTCCGGATGAGAGAACACACGGTCTTCCAAGGGCGGAGCCTGTTTCACCACACTCACTTTACGTGGCCTTTTCACTGTCTACAGGCAGAAAAAAATTTATAAAATAAATAACTTCATTAAAACACTATTTCTAAAGGAAGTTTTTATACTACAGCAAATAAAGTTTATTATAATTATATCATAATTCATAAAATACTCACTATCCTGGCGACTTTGCCGCACTTGCGTAGGGTCTGCACAGCAAACGAGTGCACAACGTTCTCCATGGATGAGGAATTGACCTGGATCACTCGATCATTCTGACTAAAGACACAAAGCAGAAAAAGGTTCCAACATCATAAATTTCTTAAAGGGTTCTTTGTGAAAGATTCCCTTTGTAATAGATGATGTTCCTCCAAAGCACAGGTTCCTGAAGAACAATGTGCAAAAAATGTGCAGGACAAAAGGTTCAGGGGCATGAACCTGAGAAACAACCCTGAATGGTACTTGATGGAATGGGTGTTTATTTCTTATTAGTTTGTGATGAGTTTCTTACAACAGCAGGCCGTCTGCAGGCCCTCCTGCCAGCACATCAGAGATGATGATGGACACCTCTCTTGTTTCTTCATTTGGATTGTCTTTTCCACCCGAAACAGCGATTCCAAATCCCATTTTAGAATCCTTCACAAAGAAACGGAGTGATTCAGATTTACAGAATAGAATCAGCCGACTGTTTAGCAACTACTTTACAGCCCCATCATCAGGAAGATGCGTGTTTCATTCCTAGTAGGTGGTGTTAGGGAGCGAGTTGGGGGCAGCAGTAGGTGGTGTTAGGGAGCGAGTTGGGGGCAGTAGGTGGTGTAAGAGAGCGAGTTGGGGGCAGTAGGTGGTGTTAGGGAGCGAGTTGGGGGCAGTAGGTGGTGTTAGGGAGGCAGGTTGGGGGCAGCAGTAGGTGGTGTTAGGGGCGAGTTGGGGCAGCAGTAGGTGGTGTTAGGGAGGCGAGTTGGGGCAGCAGTAGGTGGTGTTAGGGAGGCGAGTTGGGGCAGCAGTAGGTGGTGTTAGGGAGGCAGGTTGGGGGCAGTAGGTGGTGTTAGGGGCGAGTTGGGGCAGTAGGTGATGTTAGGGAGCGAGTTGGGGCAGTAGGTGGTGTTAGGAGGCGAGTTGGGGCAGCAGTAGGTGGTGTTAGGGAGCGAGTTGGGGGCAGCAGTAGGTGGTGTTAGGGAGGCGAGTTGGGGCAGCAGTAGGTGGTGTTAGGGAGCGAGTTGGGGGGCAGTAGGTGGTGTTAGGGAGCGAGTTGGGGGGCAGTAGGTGGTGTTAGGGAGCGAGTTGGGGGCAGTAGGTGGTGTTAGGGAGGCGAGTTGGGGGCAGTGGGTGGTGTTAGGGAGCGAGTTGGGGCAGTAGGTGGTGTTAGGGAGGCGAGTTGGGGCAGTAGGTGGTGTTAGGGAGGCGAGTTGGGGCAGTAGGTGGTGTTAGGGAGGCGAGTTGGGGCAGTAGGTGGTGTTAGGGAGGCGAGTTGGGGCAGTAGGTGGTGTTAGGGAGGCGAGTTGGGGCAGTAGGTGGTGTTAGAGTATAACTCACCCGCTGCAGTGTTACAGTGAACTGCTCCCACACCATCTCCTCCATCTCTATTGTGAAAGAAAACACACCGTTTCAGTGTAACAGAATCAAACACATTGATATACAACCTGTTTTGCAGCTGTACACACGTGTACACACACTTCTGTAATTAAATGTATAAAATTTCTTAGTTCTGTTATCGAAAACACACTGAAATATATCAAAGTAAACACCTCCTTTATCTATTTATAATATCAATATCAATAATTGTAATAGCAGAAATATTTTAATTCTGATGTATTTTCACTCTAAAGTTTTCGTGTGTGTGTGTGTGTGTGTGTGTGTGTGTGTGTGTGTGTGTGTGTGTGTATGTGTGTGTGTGTACAGCACAGTTTCACAAACAGCTCACTTATACCATGCCCCAGTGTCCCAAAACACAAAGTGCACAGGGTCCCAATAAACACAGTGTCCCAACACACACTTAGTGATTAGTGCCCCAATGCACACTCCATGCCCCAACACACAGTGTGGTGTGTACAGTTTATAATGTGTACAGTCTATAGTGTGTGCAGTGTAGAGTGTGTACAGGGTGTGCAGTGTGGTGTGTACAGTGTATGCAGTGTATAGTGTGTACAGTGTGGTGTGTACAGTGTACAGGGTGTGCAGTGTATAGTGTGTACAGTGTGTGCTGTGTGGTGTGTACAGTGTGGTGTGCAGAGTGTGTACAGTGTACAGTGTGTGCAGTGTATAGTGTGTACAGTGTGGTGTGTACAGTGTTAAGTGTTACCCTATTTTATTCCCTCATGCCGGACCGTTGTCAAAAGCATTTCACTGCATGACGTACCCTGTATGTATGTGTATGTGACAAATAAAATTTGATTTGAAGTGTGTGCAGTGTGGTGTGTACAGTGTACAGGGTGTGCAGTGTGTTGTGTACAGTGTGTGCAGTGTATAGTCTGCAGTGTACAGGGTGTGCAGTGTGGTGTGTACAGTGTATAGTGTGCAAAGTGTGGGTGTACAGTGTACAGTGTGTGCAGTATAGCATGTGCAGTGTATAGTATGTACAGTGTACAGGGTGTGCAGTGTGGTGTGTACAGAGTGTGTAGTGTGGTCTGTACAGTGTATAGTGTGTGCAGTGTGTGGTGTGTACAGTGTGTACAGTGTAGTGTGTACAGTGTGGTATGTACTGTGTGGTGTGTACAGTGTACAGGGTGTGCAGTGTATTGTGTACAGTATAGCATGTACAGTGTATAGTGTGAACAGTCTACAGGGTGTGCAGTGTATAGTGTGTGCAGTGTGTTGTGTACAGTGTACTGTGTACAGTATAGCATGTACAGTGTATAGTGTGTACAGCGTACAGGGTGTGCAGTGTGGTGTGTACAGTGTACAGGGTGTGCAGTGCATAGTGTGTATAGTGTGTACAGTGTGTACAGTGTGGTGTGCAGAGTGTGTACAGTGTACATGGTGTGCAGTGTATAGTGTGTACAGTGTTAAGTGTGTGCAGTGTGATGTGTACAGGGTGTGCAGTGTATAGTGTGTACAGTGTTAAGTGTGTGCAGTGTGACGTGTACAGTGTACAGGGTGTGCAGTGTATAGTGTGTACAGTGTACAGGGTGTGCAGTGTGGTGTGTACAGTGTGTGCAGTTTGGTGTGTACAGTGTACAGGGTGTGCAGTTTGGTGTGTGCAGTTTGGTGTGTACAGTGTAGTGTGTACAGTGTACTGGGTGGGCAGTGTGGTGTGTACAGTATAGCATGTACAGTGTATAGAGTGTACAGTGTACAGGGTGTGTGCAGTGTATAGTGTTTCATCAGGTTGAGTCTGTCACAGGTACAAAAGATCAAAGTAAATCACATGTAGACTGTGATAGAAACAGAACACCTGCAACTATACTCCAACCCCGTGCAGTGTGTTCAACAAATCACACACACATGCACGCACTCATCATTTCAAAAGTGGGGGAGACGAAATGTGTAGTGTTACCTGTTTTTTTTCCCTCCACTAAAAAAGTGAGGGGGACGAATTAACTTTTTTATAAAAAGTGCGGGTGACATGTCCCCCGCGTAATCTACGCACCTGTGTGTGTGTGTGTTTGTTTGTAAAAGGCCGCAGCGGAGCGTTTCCCACTCAGTCACACCCCAAACAGAAACTCTCCACTGTTCCACCCAGAGATGAGGACACAGGACACAGAGCAAAGAACAAACAGACCCAATGGAACACAGAGTTCTCCAGGGTTCTCCTGGGTTCTCAACCACGGTGAACTGAAACCATGCGAGAACCCACACAATACAAAAGCAGGCGAAATATAAGCAAGTAAAAGTCTCACTCACCTTCAGCTTCCGGTTGAAAGTCACACTTCCGCGTTCACCTGAAGACTTAAACTGGAGCAAAAGACAGACGTTTCCCGAAATCCACGAGCGCGAGCTGCAACGCACAGGCCGATTTCCTGAATCTTCCAGGTATGGGGCGTGGCTTCCTGCTGCAGGTGAGTCCACACCGACATTCTCCGCGTGACATCACCGATCACGTGACCGAGGTTCAGGCTAACCTGAGTAAGCAGACAGGAAGTTTCACAACAAAAACATCAGATTTCATCAGGAGAGACCGGAACTCACCAGGACACAGACATGCTGCATTTATTTATTATCAAATTAAATGTATTCTCAGTGAAAGAATGGCGAAATTAATTTCACAATAAAATCATGTGATTATTTGGTTCTTATTTATTATTTTGTATTGAATATATTTGTATATTAGATTCTCCATATTAAACTATTCAGTGGCTGGAGGTCAGGGTCAGTAAACACTTCTCTGCTGGTCTAAACACTATCAGAAGCTCTGATCTACATTTACAACATAAATTCTAATGTTTGTTCCATGAAATTGTATTAATTTATTAATCAGTTTCTTCTCTTCATGTGGTAGTGTTTCTCTCGGCTGCACTGCTTCAGTACGTGTATGTGGATGGTAGATTTTTTGTCCAATCAGATTTCAGTCTCTATGTGCTGCCATGTGAATCTAATCTGCTCAGAGCCTTCAGAATCAGTACTGCTGGACTTTTACCATAGAGAATATTACCAACAGCTCTGTTTCTTTATCCAATCAGATTTCAGATTCTCCTCACAGAGCAGATCACTGGACCAGAATAGCGTCAGCATTTTCCATTCGATGGTTTCTATATAATGACGTGACAGATGTGGATTAAGTCGTGTACGTCCTCACTGAAGGCCCAGATACCAAATGCACTGCCCACCACTGAAACTGTTACTTTCTGTTTACAGGCCAAAAAGCAGACATTACATTTTGGTTGTGTGTGTGTGTGTGTGTGTGTGTGTGTGTGTGTGTGTGAGTATGTTGCCCTTTGAGGTAGTGATTTTGAAGCTGAGTAAATCAATTTGATTACAGAGCTCTTTGTTCAAGCTCTGTGTAAATATCATAAAGAAGCTCAGAGGATTTTGTGCTACATATTTGATTTAAATATTTGTTTGTTTGTTAATGAATAAATCTTTTTTTTTGCTAATGGTCTCGGGGGTGGGTATTTGTGTTTGTGTGTAAAGGGTTTAGTAATCAGATGGCGATCAGAAAGTTTTTCTCGATCACTACTTCCGGAAACCGATCACTCTGTGTGTGTGTGTGTGTGTGTGTGTGTGTGTGTGTGTGTGTGTGTGTGTGTGTGTGTGTACTGCCCCCTAACGTCCAACACAAGAATACAGGCTATAACAATCAGCTCTAACTGGTATTCACACATTCACTTCAATCTCACCTCCCTTACCTTGTCTCCAAAACGTCCTACATGCTCTGTCCCTCTCATAAACTCATTTCTAATCCTGTCCATCGTCGTCACTCCCAACGAACATCTCAACATCTTCAGCTCTGCTACCTCCAGCTCCACCTCCTGTCTTTTACTCAATGCCACTGTCTCTAATCCATACAACATCTCAGGTCTCACCACAGTCCTATAAACTTTCCCTTTCACTCTCACAGATACTCTTCTATCACAAATCACTCCTGCTATCACTCTTCTCCACCCACTCCACCCTGCCTGCACTCTTTTCTTCACTTCTCTAACACACTGTCCATTACTTTACACTGTTGACCCCAGGTACCTGAACTCCTCCACCTTCTCCACGTCTTCTCCCTGCATCCGCACCCCTCCACTGCCCTCCCTCTCATTCACACACATGTACTCTGTCTTACTCCTACTGACTTTCATTCCTCAGGCATCTTCTCACCTTCCAAAATCCTGTTAAACAATCTGGTTAAAAACTCCACTGCATCTCTCCTAAACATCTCCAACATCTTTACCGGTATGTCATCTGGTCCAACTGACTTTCCACTCTTCATCCTCTTAATCGCTGCTCTCACTTCCTCCCTACTAATCCTATCCACTTCCTGCTTCACATCTCCACACCATCCAACCTTCTCTCTCTCTCTCTCTCTCTCTCATTTTCCTTGTTTATTATTCACATGTTCATTCACATTGCTATTAATTCTGCTTCTTGAACTCCCTCTTCTCACACACACACACACACACACACACACACACACACACACACACACACACACACACACACACAAATAAATAAATATCCACAATCAATAAACAGTTTTTAATAGCACAATAACCTTTAAACATGCATAAAAATACAGAACTGTTTACAAATCTGTAATACTTTAAACACAGATCAAGATCAGGAACATTTATATATTTACTAATAATTGATGAGCAATTGTGGATTTGTTTTTGTGCAGTACAACTGATTAGATTACTTTTCATTTAAACTTTTAATAAAACCTTTTTGCTCCATCCATCAGAAAACAAGGCACAACGTCTGAGTGTTTAAATACACTTCTTAAAAATAACACCAAAATCTCACACGAGTCTGTGTTCAGATCATCAGAGAGGTTACATGGATTTAACACAATAATAATAATAATAATAATAATAATAATAATAATAATAATAATAATTTTTCAGTTTAGTTGAATTTCTTTGTTCAACATCAAAAGCAGAGCAGTGCGTTGTGCCGAGCATTTACAGGTCACGTGACCTCAGTGCGATATGAAGAGAACAAACAGCAGGAAGTAGTACAGACGGTGCGTCATAATTCAGACAGCAGGAAGTGAACTTCAGTTATCACTGGAACACAAACAATCAGATAGTAATATTAGTGTTACTGTACATCTCACACACACACACACACACACACACACACACACACACACACACACACACACACACAGCTAGAAGTAAATGTTCAGATTCTGTAGCATCTCTGGATGGTGTTTCTGTTTCTGTGTGTACAGCAGTCAAAGACCTTGGTGTGATTATTGACCCGAGTCTTTCCTTTGAGTCTCACGTGAATAATATCACCAGGATCTCCTTCTTTCACCTTAGAAATATTGCTAAAATTAGAAATATGATGTCGTTACAGGATGTAGAAAAACTAGTTCATGTTTTTGTTACTTCTAGATTAGACTACTGTAACGCTTTACTGTCTGGGTGTTGGAGTAAGTGCAGAAATAAGCTTCAGTTAGTTCAGAATGCAGCAGCAAGAGTCCTCACTAGATCTAGAAAATATGGGCACATCAGCCCTGTTTTAATCATCTACACTGCTCCCAATTACATCTCACACTGATTATAAAATACTACTACTGACGTATAAAGCACTTAACGCTCTCACGCCGCAGTATCTGAGTGAGCTTCTGTACCAGTATGATCCTCCATGCCTATTTAGATCAAAAGGTGCAGGCTATTTGTTGGTACCTCAAATAATGGAGTCTACAGCAGGAGGTGGAACTTTCTTGCCCAGAGATCCCTCATGTCTGTGTTAACTTCTGGATCTTCCTTTTAGTTACATTCCATCGCTAGTCTTGTTGGAGTCCCAACTTACACCCAGATCACACTGTACAGTGTCATTATTATTACATAATTACATCATTAAATTACTATTATCTGAAATTAAGGATATATAACAATACATGTTTCTCTCCCCCTGTTGCCCCCCTGTGAAGTTAAACATGCTCCTGAGGTACCACTGTTCCTGTTTATTACATTATTACAATCGAAATAATTACTGTGGAGGTTAAACTCAAGAACCATGAAGACGAATCTGGACTGTAATTAATAGAAACACTCTGCTACAATGATTTACTGGTTAAAATGACCATTAACAGTTTTATACTCGAGTGTGTCGTCACTGAAGAGTACACCTCAACAATTATGGAACTGTAATAAATGAATGTTTGGTGTCTTTTAGATGAGGATGGGTTCTCTTCTGAGTCTGGTTTCTCTCAAGGTTTCTTTCTCATGCCATCTCAGGGTAGTTTTTCTTGCCACGTTCGCCACTTACACTGTCAAATTTATGGAAAATTCACCACTGTGGGATAAATAAAGGTTTATCTTCTTATGTTATGACACTAAAATGTATATATGTAATCAATTTATTTCTGTGAAACTGCATTGAATCAATGTTTATTGTTTAAAATGCTACACCAATAAAACTTAATGGAATTCAATAGTTTTATTATATTTTCCCATCTGTACCTTCAACCCCACCCTTACCCCTGGCCACGAACCCCACTGGGATTAGATCAGTCTGTCTACTGTCTTCTCAGTTATAAACATTACCTACCACAGGCCTGATGACCATCATACACACACATGCACACTGTCATTAAGGGTATAACGAGTGTATGTTTGAGATGTTGTGATTTTTTTTAAAAAGATTAAAAGGTGTTCGAAGGTCAGTGAGATGGTTGCCATGATAACAGTTCTGTCAGTCAAGAAACATTGGGCCTCTAAAACACACCTATAATCTGATGTGGTAGATCAGAGGCCACTAATTGGAATAAAGTGTTTAATAAAGTGCAATAAAGTGTACTGAAGTGTGTGTGAGCGTTAGTGTGTACAATAACATGCTCCCGTCTCACCAGATAAATGTTCAGCTCTGAATCCGATGTGCTGCTGTGTGAGGAATTGGACTGAAATGCAGAGTCTTCCAGAGCAAGAGTGGAGCTTGAATTCCCACATTCACCTCTGCAACATGACAACACCACGTTACACATAGCATTAAACACGCCTCAATGTAAAGCATTAGACACGCCTCACAGCGACGCATTCAACACCGCCTCACAGCGGCGCATTCAACACACGCCTCACAGCGGCGCATTCAACACACGCCTCACAGCGGCGCATTTAACACGCCTCACAGCGACGCATTAAACACACGCCTCACAGCGACGCATTCAACACACGCCTCACAGCGACGCATTCAACACACGCCTCACAGCGACGCATTTAACACGCCTCACAGCGACGCATTCAACACACGCCTCACAGCGACGCATTTAACACGCCTCACAGCGACGCATTAAACACACGCCTCACAGCGACGCATTAAACACGCCTCACAGCGACGCATTCAACACACGCCTCACAGCGACGCATTAAACACGCCTCACTGCCATGCATTAAGCACACGCCTCACAGTTGTCATATGCATCCACACTCTCAGGTGAGTTTGCAGGTCAGCGAGGAGATAAATGGATGTGAGTTCAGAGTCTTAATAAAGTTTTTTATTTTGACATTAGTATCGATCAGGACTGCTCAGTACTGCTAAATAAAAAAGGACATGAAGATGGCCAACATCAATGTAAACAACTGGGAGAGCTGTGCTGACGACCGCCCCGCCTGGCGTCTTGCTGTCAGACAGGGCGCTCAGAAAGCCGAGGAGGTGAGAAACACAAACCTCGCCGCAAAGAGAGCCAGGAGGAAGGCAAACCAACAACAGCCTCAGCAAGCATCAGCATTCACCTGCAGCAAGTGCAACAGAGACTGTCACTCCAGGATCTGACTTTTCAGCCACTCGCGAAGGTGCAGATAGGACACCCAAACTCGAAGACGGACGGATGCCGAAGAGATAAATACCGCTCAGTACTGCTAAATACTGCTCAGTATAAATACCGCTCAGTATAGATTATAGATAATGATTTCACCTGCTGAATTCTTCGTCCTCCGTGAGTTGGTGTGGATGTGAGAAGGTAACAAAGGTCACGCTGGCAGCTGAATCGGCCATGTGCAGATCCACTGAGCTTGGAATGATGTCTGGTTTCACAAACGACAAATCTGTCAAAAAATATCAACAAACATCCTGGTGTGAAATATAAAGAGAGACAAGTCTGTTCATTACACACAGGACATCCCCTCCACATCTTCACCACACAGGACGTCCCCTCCACATCTTCACTACACAGGACGTCCCCTCCATATCTTAACTACACACAGGACATCCTATCCTCATTTACACTTCATCAGCAGAGTGACAGAGGAGAGCCAGAGGGATATTTATACAAACCCACAAAAGTTGATTATTATTTTATTACCAAAAGCTCCTCTATACCGAGTCAATTTACCATAAAATTTATATCCATTTACAGTTACATTTTATGTTGTGGAAAGAAGTTCCTCTTCTTACTGATGTTACAGCAGCTATAAACTCCAGGAACACAATCCCCAACCTCCCCAGGCCACCAGGGGGTGCTCACACTCACTTTTCTTCCCCTGTTGTTCTCCATTTTCTTCCAGGTTTGGGGAGCTCCTCCCTGCAAACCGCACCCCTCCACTGCCCTCCCTCTCATTCACACACATGTACTCTGTCTTACTCCTACTGACTTTCATTCCCCTTCTCTCCAGCGTGTACCTCCACCTCTCCAGGATCTTCTCAACATGCTCCCTACTCTCACCACAAATCACAATATCATCCGCAAACATCATAGTCCAGGGCCGATCCTTGATGTAGTCCATCCCTCACCCTGAACCAGTCTGTCGTTCCTACTGCACACTTCACTGCTGTCACACTGTCCTCATACATGTCCTGCACCACCCTCACATACTTCTCTGACACACCTGACTTCCTCATACAATACCATTTTGTGACTGATCAACTTTATTTTCATGTAGTTACTGCAGGTCTGCACATCTCCCTTATGCTTAAAGATTGGTACCAGCACACTCCTTCTCCATTCCTCAGACATCCTCCCACCTTCCAGAATCTTGTTAAACAATCTGGTTAAAAACTCCACTGCATCTCTCCTAAACATCTCTATGCTCCTACAGGTATGTCATCTGGTCCAACCGACTTTCCACTCTTCATCCTTTTAATCGCTGCTCTCACTTCCTCCTTACTAATCCTATCCACTTCCTGCTTCACCAACTCCACATCATCTAACCTTCTCTCTCTCTGATTTTCCTCATTCATCAGCTGCTCAAAATCCTCCCTCCATCTTCTCAACACACTCTCCTCACTAGTCAACACATTTCTATCTCCATCCTTTATTGCTCCAACTTGCAGCAAATCCTTCCCAGCTCGGTTCCTCTGCCTGGTCAATCGGTATAAATCCTTTTCTCCTTCCTCAGTGTCCAACTTCTCCTACAGCTCCTCATATGCCTTTTCCTTGGCTTTTGCCACATCCCTCTTTACCTGCTGCCGCATCTACTTGTACTCCTGCCTACTTTTCTCATCACTCTGTCTATCCCACTTCTGTTTTGCCAACCTCTTTCTCCTTCTACTCTCCTTCTGCTCTCCTGCACTTCCTCATTCCACCACCACGTCACTTTCTCTTCCTTTCTATTTCCAGATGTCACACCAAGTACTTTTCTATCTGCCTCCCTCATCACTCCTGCAGTAGTTGCCCAATCATCCAGCACCTCTTCACCACCACCGAGCTCCTGTCTGACCTCTTCCCTGAACCTCACACTACAGTCTTCCTCCTTTAGTTTCCACCATCTTATTCTTCTTTCCGTCCTCACTATCCTTCTCTTCTTCTTCGCCTCCAAAACCATCCTACAGACCACCATCCGATGCTGTCTAGCTACACTGTCCCCCGCTAACACCTTACAGTCTCCAATCTCCTTCAGGTTACATCTTTCTTAAAACTTAACAATATTAAAAATAACACACAGTGGTTTACATGTTAAGACTGT